>NC_058374.1:67411439-67714469 GCF_018350175.1 Felis catus | reverse complement strand
GCAGTTTCTTCTTAGGGCGCCTGGGTGGCTCAGTTGGTTAAGTGTCCGACTTTGGCCCAGGTCATGGTCTCACAGTTCGTGAGTTCGAGCCCTGTGTCGGGTTCTGTGCTGACAGCTGAGCCTGGAGCCTGCTTCAGATTCTGTGTCTCCCTCTCTCTCTGCTTTCCCCCCACTCATGTGCGCGCGTGCTCTCTCTCTCTCTCTCAAAAATAAATAAACATTAAAAAAAAAGGCAGTTTCTTCTTCATGGGTGTGTTATGCAACCCATTGGTGTTCTGGTTTAATCTAGAGGTCAACTTATAGTATCTATAGATATAAAAATGATCATATTTTCTTAGATAATCCTTTTTGATTGTTTTTAACTTACTTTCGTGAATATCGATTAGATGAATATTGATTAGTTTGGGATTAATTAATCAGACATACCTAGAAATTGGAAGTGCTACTGGGAAGTGAGCTAGATACGGCCAAGAGTACCAAGATTTTCTTTTAGGTAATAATTCTGGATTAGCTCAAATTTGGATTAGCTCACCTGATGGTGTGCATCAGGAATGCTTGGAGGATTTTTAAAAGACAGATCCAGGTGCCTGGGTGGCTTGGTTGCATGTTTGACTCTGGATTTTGGCTTAGGGCATGATTCCAGGGTTGTGGGATCAAGCCCTGCATTGGGATCAGTGCTGAGCATGGATCCTGCTTGAGATTCTTTCCCCCCCCCCCTTTCCCCAACTCACTCTCTCTCTAGAAAAATAAAATAAAAATTAAAAAAACTAAAGTCGTAAAAAGACCCATCTCCCATCTCTGTAGTTTTTTATTTAGTAGGTCTAGGATGGGTGAGGTGAGAGCATCTTCATCTTCATTAAAAGAGAGAGAAAGAGAGAGAGAGAGAGAGAGAGAGAGATGGCCACATAAGTGATTTAGTGATCAGTGAAGTTCTAGAACTATTACCATAGATTATGCTGCATTAATTTTAGATAGAAACAGATTTTAAGCACATACAGCTAAATACACCTTAGCCATAAAGCCATCTATTTTATGGTTAAGATCATATGTTCTTGAGGACTGTAAATTTCCATAGTATTGTCCATTATAATCAACTTCAGAATTCTCTACTGAGCCAATTGAATAGGGTGATTTAATGTATGGATTTCTTATTAGTAAACCAATTAACAGTTTTGGTGTGTGTCTACTGGAACTGATGACTTTGAACAGTTAATATGATTCTGGGGTAATTTTTATTCTCACCATTGTCTGATTATATTTCTGTATAGACTAAAAATATTTTGATAACTATATTCTATCTAGAGAGCATTTTCTTATTTTTCATCCACAAAACTTATAAAGTGTGCTTTATATGCGTTGTAAAGTTATCAGATAGCTCTAGAGGTAGTTTTCGTTTGTAGGCATTTACATGATAATATGAAAAATGATATTCAGAGATCGGTATCTCCACATATGTCTTTACTTATCTGTGGTAGTCACTAGTTTCAGACAGAATCTTTAAGTATCTGGTGAATCTTGGTTTAAAGTAGAAAACCAAGGCTGTGTATGTGTGTCTTTGTCTAGCGTCAGTATTTACAACAGAAATCTTGAGTAAATGTCCTCTGTTGACTTTACATTGCTTCTTTACAGGCATTGCCTCCATGACAGTGCCAGTGTACATCGCTGAAGTCTCACCGCCCAATTTAAGAGGTCGATTAGTCACCATTAACACTCTCTTCATCACTGGAGGCCAGTTCTTTGCAAGTGTTGTGGATGGAGCCTTCAGTTATCTCCAGAAGGATGGATGGAGGTCTGTAAATTGTCCTTACAGTTAATTTTCAAATCATCTTTTTATGGAATGGGAGAAAAATTGAGAAATGATAGGAAAATATAACTGGGTGTTTTGGATCATTATAACTAATTTATAAGTGGGTGGCATTCAGCAAAATTGAAAGTGGACAAGAAGCTGATATTTATTTTAATGATAGACAAGGAACCTACCATTATGAATTGATATTTACAGACTTTTTAGCATTTAGGTGACATTTCTCACACTGTGTGTAATCTTTTGCAATATTTGTTTAAAAATGAATGCAGCAATAAATATGTATGGAGTTCTTGAATTGTATCAGTGATTGACAAGGTGTTTATGAACTGCAGATATAACTAACATCCTTTTTTGGATTGAAGAATCTACATTCTGACCTGAGTGAAAGAAAACCCACTCTTTAAAGATACAGATATAGCTATATAAAAATATGTTATTATATACATAAATTTAAAATACACAAATTGTTCTTTAATCACTATTTGGCTTATTTTGAATCAGAAGAGATGAGAAAAATGTTTTTAAAACTGTTCTAAAATATTTTCAAACTGACTGTCATAGAAACAAACTAATCTTCTGTTAAAGCTTAAAGATATTATAGGCTCTGGATTTTGATATCATACTTCATAGTATTCAAAACAACAGATTGATGTAACTGCTTCGGGGAAATTTTATTAAAAACCTGTGGCAGGTTACACAGTATTCTCTAAGTTATTTTCTTGCCACCATGTATTACAACAAATGTTTATTGACCATCTACTCTGTATGAGTGCTGGGGATAGAATGTTGAACAAGACAGACTCTAGTCCTTATATAAATGCATGGTGCTTACAGTGTTGAAGTGAATTCTTAACAGCTGAAGAAAAAAGGGTTTGATGTGGTGCGGATGTAGGCAATCAAGCTTCTATGTGAAAAGCACAGTAAATCATGTGCCTTGATGAGCCATTAAAGACTGAGCCTGATGAAGTTTTATTAAAAGTTATGTGAGAAAACTCATTGATGCCAATTAGGGCCTACATTTGTCAGGACATTAAAGAGAGGACACAGTTCTTAAAAGCATTAGCTCTTTCTGCAGATGTTGCTAAACCACTTTCTACCTTTGAAAGAATGAATCTCTGCCAAACTGAGAAATTACTGGAAAATTGAAGAAACAGGAAATTTCATCATTCTTTTCCACTCTGTAGATGAGCAGAAAGACAGATAACTGTTACTAGTGTAAAGTGATATTTTGAGTTTTTCTTGGAAACTCAGTGCAAGTCAGTTTTCAACCCATGTCTTTAAACAGATCTAAATCATTTACATTAAGTTAAAAAACTTATTATGTAACTAATATATATATGCTTTTATTAAAAGTCTATTTTTTGGGTTTTAAGTTTGCAAAGAGACCTTAACTGATAAAAATCTGTTTTTAAATGAAAACATATAAAGTGCATAAGCCATATTTTTTTTTACTTAAGTATAGTAATGTAGGTATCTTTGTACTGGTTAGAAAAAAGAGAAAGATCATACAGTATTGAAAATTATTTATGAATGTGGTGTCCCTCTGTAGCAGTGGGAGACTTGCTTGGGTCAGGCATTAGAACACTTTCAGAGACAGAGTGTTATAGACAAACTTGGATTCAGATCTGCTTTCTGCCTCTCATTAGCTTCAAACCTTGGACAAGTTACTTAGCTCCCTGAATTTTACTCTTGTATTGTAAAAAATGGGACCAAAAATACTTGTCTTGTTTGATTATTGTGGGATCTAAATTATTATAGGTGAAGTTTTTAGCCCACTGCCTCACATACAGGAAATGATCAATAAACACTGAATCACATAGTTATTTATTCTGATGAATGAATAAAAGGATGGTGCTCTTATAGGTAAGTTGTGAGGTTGAAGGAAAAGCCATCCTATGGCTTGTATTTTCTTTATCAGTACAGATGAGGCTTGGAGGTGATAGGGAAGATGCCTAGGGAAGATAACTGTTAAATGCTTATAGCTTCTGTAGAAAATATAAAAGAATAGAGACAAAAACAATTTTCCACATCCATGGGATCCCAGCTGAAGTTGGGGCTATATACTTGCAGTGCATTTTCCCCACAATACTAGAGAACCGAGGGGTAAAAAAAAAAAAAAAAAAATATATATATATATATATATATATATATATATATATATATATGAGGATGGGAAAACTAACTTGGGCTGGTATTCAGATGAATGCATTAACATCTTAGATCACTTAGAACTCCGCTTATTGTTTGCATGAATACACATTCACTTGTGTCCACGTGCAAACATGTTACCTTTTTTTCAGCTGGTGAATTTTCCGTGTGTTCTTTTCTTCCAGTATTTAGTATTCTTAGCAGTGTGTTTAACTCATCTGTTTCCTGGGCTAATAGGAGTGTGGTTATAAGCAAATAAAGGTTGAAGTACTACCTCAACATCAACTTTAGAATTGTCAGCAATACTAACTTATTTAAAATTATAGCAATTGGGGCACCTGGGTGGCTCAGTCGGTTGAATGTCCAACTCTTGATTTCAGCTCAGGTCAGGATGTCATAGTTCATGACGTGGTTCACTGACAGTGTGGAGCCTGCTTGGGTTTCTCTCTCTCTCTCTCTCTCTCTCTCTCTCTCTCTCTCTGTGCCTCTCCCCTGCTCGTGCTCTGACTCTAAATAAATAAACATTAAGAAAAATAAAATTATAACAATAAATAATTCATCCTTTTTGTGGCAGTATATTTCAAAAATCCTAATTAAAATGTGGGTGTAAATGTTAAGTACAGCATTTTTTTCATACTCAAATTTTTGTATATTACGAAGTAAGATGTCCCCTATTTTACAAGAGTTTTGATATTTTAACATTGTTTCTTTTTTATTCCTTTTTGACTTTTATTGCCTCTGAAACTCTACTTCAAGCTACTAACATTTTAAATATTTGTTTGGGGCCAGATGGCTGTTAACAGAGTAGACTTTAAAGCCAGTTTTTCCTACTTGAAATGTAACCTCTTTCTTCCTCCTTCTCCTTCCAACAGTTTATAATCTAAAATGTGGTTACTGAAATTTTCTACACTAGTGATCAGATTAAAACATATAGAAGATGAAACTGATTAATCAGATAGAAAAACTTCTTAGCTTTTGATGTTCTTGAAAGAATAACCCATGTTTTCTGCCAGATGGGTCAAACCTACTGTTCTTTTATTGTTTGGATGTCATAGAAATAAATTATTTTCTGCTGAACGACTAGAAGATGAGTTTTTCTAGAAAAGAGCATTGCCAGTAGAAAATTGAATGCTAGTATTTTTAAAGCACTCTAGTGTTATCAGACCTTCTTTTCTGGGAAAAAAAATGTCATCTGGCTTCATGAGGAAAGAGGAATAAGGATTTTGAAGAGATCATTAAAAATTAGAATTTTGTAAAATCAACTTTAATGAGATACATACCATTCAGTTTACCCATTTAAAATATAATTCATTGGCTTTTAGTGTATTCACAGAACTGTGCTGCCGTTACTGTAATCAAATTTAGAATATTTTCATTATCCCAGAAAGAAACTCTGTACCCCTTAGCTGCCACCCTTCAACCTTCCAGCTCCTCCAAGCTCTAAGCAATCAATTTACTTTTTGTCTGTATGGATTGGCTAATTTGGGATATTTCATGTAACAATATGTGGTCCTTTGTTGACTGGCTTCTTTCACTTAACATATTTTCAAGGTTCATTCATGTTGTTAAATGTGTAAGTATTTTATTTCTTTTTATTGGCAAATAGTATGGATAAAACCACTGTCTGTTTATCCATTTGTCAGTTGATGGACATTTCTGTTTTTTGGCTGTTATAAAAATGCTGTGAACATTACAGTTTTCAGGGTGGACATGTTTTCATGTCTCTTGGGTATATACCTAGGAGTGGAATTGCTAGGTCATATGGTAACTATGTTTAGCCTTTTGAGAAACGGGCAGACTATTCTACAGGGTACTGTGCTATTTTACATTTCTACTTAGCGATGTATGAGGATGCCAGTTTTTCTGCACAGTAATAAATAATTATCTTTTGATTATAATCATCATAGGTGGGGGTGAGATGGCATCTCATTGTAGTTTTGATTTGCATTTCCCTGATGACTCATGACGTTTGGAAAAAATTTATTTTTACCTAATGTATTATAGTGCTTCTAAAGATGGCAGAGGTATTTCAGTAGTTAGCATTAATGATACCAGGTTTTATCACTGTTTGCCATTTTCTGTGCTGATATTTTTTTAATCTTGCTTATTTGAACATAGATTTACTCATTACACTTCAAGCAAATGAAGACTTTCTCTTTTTAATTGCTGAGTTAAAGCCTGGCATGCGGCAGGCCTTTGGTAAATATATAACAGAGTAAATTTAACAAGTGTCACCATGATTGTGTAAAACACTTACTTGGACATGCCACTGCTTAAATATTTCAAGTCCTCTCCATTTCCCATAGGAAAAAACAAAAACAAAAACAAAACAGTGGTTTGTGGTGTCTTCCATTGTCCAGTCTCTGCCTGCTTTTCTAGATGGTAGAACTTAGCGTTGCCTCCCTCCCTCCGCCTCTGTACAACAACCATGACTGTATATCCTATACACCAATTGCATCTTGCGTTTTTTTCTTCCTTCTGCTCACTTCACCTCTAATGCTTTCCTAACCTGTTCTGCTTTACTCGTCCACCTGTTGTTCCTCCTTTAAATCTCTGCTTTGTGTATCATGTGAAACTGGTTTTGTCCCTTTGTCCTTTCATTAGACTTTATACATAGCTTCACTGTTTTATGCTTCTGTTATATTGAACTAGTTACTTTTTTGTCTGTCTTCTCTAATTCACTTTGGAGCTCCTGAGTGTCATTGACTTTGTACTCATTTTTAGATCTAGGAAAGGGCCTGGAACATAGAAAATGCTCAATTAATGTTTATCGAACAGAGCTGAATTGATTTGGCTCTAGGGAAGGGACTCTTACCTAAAGTGAAATGGTATTGATTTTTAAACCAAAATACCAATTCATTAATGTATGTTGAGGAATACATTTACTTCATAGATAGCTTAAAACCTAAATTATTAATCATAAGTGTTTCTTAAGGATAAAAATCAGAGAATGAAAATTAGTTTCTGAGCCCATGTAACTTTCCATCTCTCAAAATAATATGCCTCCCTGGCCCCAGAACACTTTTTGTTCGTCTCTCTTGGCCAGAGCTGGTTTCCAAATGAGTATTCCTCTATTTATAATTACATAAATTACCATGTGACTTAGAGTAATAAGACTGGTTTATCTATAGAGAGGCTAAGTCATACTCTTTTGTGTTGATTTTTCTTCATTCTCAGATTTAATTTTTTAAAATTAGAGTTAACTCACTAATCCATGGACAGTTGTTTGTGAAGTGTTTGAGTGTGCTAGATATTTTCACACGTATGTGCTAGATAAACTCATCATTTATGTGATGCTTTTTGTCTGTGTGCTAAAGAAATAGAATTTGAGGAAATGTACGTGTTGAATGAGAAGCACAAAATATTAGTGTTAGCAACATCTGTATGAGAGATTTCTCTGGAATATCTTCAAGCTAATTCATGGACAGTGTGACATTGTTCTGAGTTCTTTGAAGAATTTGTGGACAGAGGTGGAAACTGGGACAGAGTATAGGCTAGCTGACGGTAGGATCAGAAGGCTCAAAACCGAGGTGATGAGGAGCATGAAAGAGGGGAGCCAGATTCTAGAGGTTTGTGAATTCTAGGCTTCAGAGGTTTTGAACTTCCATCTATAGGCAAAGGGAAGCTATTATTTTTTGAGCAGAGCATGCTATAATGTGAGTCAAAGATTAACATGAGAGCAATGCCCAGAATTGATTGGAACACTTGGCTGTTGGATGGATGCAAAGAAAATATTTATGAGGCTCCCGCCAGAATGTAGGTGTGAGATAGTGAGGTGTAACACTTGCAGACTTCAATTAGTATGGAAATCATTCAGTCGTTAAAAAAAATTTGGGGGGCACTTCCTGTAAACCACTGTTGTGGTTGGGACTAGAGATAGACCAATAAGAAACATACCTGTTCTCAGCCACCTCACAGACTAATGGAGAGACTTTTTCATCAGTATGTTAATTAAATGGTGGCTAGTGTTATGGAAGCTCTTAGGGTGTGTGAATAACTTAGCTTTATGATGGAAAGATATTTGAACTGAGTCTTTTTGAATAAGTTCCAGGCTTAGGGAGAAAGAAATTCTAGGTGGCATGTAATTTTCAAAAACCCCCTGGTATGAAAGGACCAGTCATGTGTGGGCAATAGTGAGAAGTTTTATTTATTTATTTAATTTTTATTTTTTTTCCCTTTAAGTGTTTTCTTTTTAATTAATTATTTTATTATTATTTTTTTAATATATGATATTTATTGTCAAATTGGTTTCCATACAATACCCAGTGCTCATCCCAAAAGGAGCCCTCCTCAATATCCATCACCCACGCTCCCCTCTCTCCCACCCCCCATCAACCCTCAGTTTGTTCTCAGTTTTTAAGAGTCTCTTATGGTTTGGCTCTCTCCCTCTCAACTTTTTTTTTTCCTTCCCCTCCCCCATGGTCTTCTGTTAAGTTTCTCAGGATCCACATAAGAGTGAACACATGGTATCTGTCTTTCTCTGTATGGCTTCACTTAGCATAACACTCTCTAGTTCCATCCACGTTGCTACAAAGGGCCATATTTCATTCTTTCTCATTGCCACGTAGTACTCCATTGTGTATATAAACCACAATTTATCCGTTCATCAGTTGACGGACCTTTAGGCTCTTTCCATAATTTGGCTATTGTTGAGAGTGCTGCTATAAACATTAGGGTACAAGTGCCCCTATGCATCAGTACTCCTGTATCCAATAGTGAGAAGTTTTAAAGCAGCTGGTTGGAGGGCTGTGATTACTGTTGGGAAATTTGAGGGTGACATAGAAAGGCTGTCTTCAGTAGGTATGAGTAGAACTTTAAATCCCTTGGATTCTCTTTAGCAGTACATTGAATTTATTTTGCTTATTCAAAGTACTGAAAATAATTTCCAAAATAATACCACTTTGTGATGAAAAATTAGCCTCTCCATAATATTTTACAACTTAAATCATGTCAATAATATGCTTTTCAGAATATTTCAAAAAGGGTGACATTTCTAAACAAATTGGTGCTGGGGAAAGTGTTATAATTTAGTACTAATAGATCATTCGTGTTTGGCTCCATACAAAATACAGGATATAAAGATGTCTTAAAAATCTAATTGTGTTGGGGCGCCTGGGTGGCTCAGTTGTTTAAGCGTCCGACTTCAGCTCAGGTCATGATCTCGCAGTCCGTGAGTTCAAGCCCCACATCGAGCTCTGTGCTGACCGCTCAGAGCCTGGAGCCTGTTTCGGATTCTGTGTCTCCCTCTCTCTCTGACCCTCCCCCATTCATGCTCTGTCTCTCTCTGTCTCAAAAATAAACGTTAAAAAAAAATTAAAAAAAAAAATCTAATTGTGCAGGGGTGCCTGGGTGGCTCAGTCGGTTAAGTGCCCGACTTTGGCTCAGGTCATGATCTTGTGGTTCATGAGTACTGGCCCCAGGTCGGGCTCTGTGCTGGCAGCTCAGAGCCTGGAGCCTGCTTTGGATTCTGTGTCTCCCTCTTTCTCTGCCCCTCCCCCGCTCATGCTCTGTCTCTCAAAAATAAATTAACATTTAAAAAAATTCGGTGCAGTGGCCATTTTAAGGAAGATGGATTTGGCTAACAGCTTGATTACAAGTTAATATCTTAATGCTGAGGATATTAGTAATTTTGTCATTGACAAAATTAGGATACAAGACTATTTATTATAAAGGTATCATAGTGTTGTGGGAGGAAAAGATTTAAGACTTGCTTTCACAGCACATTAATTTACCTGAGTTCTAATATCCTCATGTAGCTAACGTTTTAGCAGTTGTACAGTGTTATTAGGATCAAATGAGTTAATGATGGCCAACATATTTACAAACTCGTAAGATATTGTTTGCTGTTATCTCCAGAAAGTCTTAGGTTAATTTTCTATCTTATATCTAAATATGGCAATAAAAATATCCCTCATATTCAGGTATCTGAATTTTCCAGGTAAAAAGTGAATATAGTTTGCTAATGAGAGTGGTTTGTATAAGACTAATCTTCCCTGAAGATGACCGTTATAAACCACAGACAGAATGTTAAAACTGTTTAAAGCATTGGAAAACACCATCTCCAAAGGTGGGTTGGAACTGAGGGGTTTTGATTCTCAAAGTCTACATTTATGACTTTTTACTTGAGGACAGCCCTTAATCTATACTGGACAGCTATAACTTAAGTAGAAAACTACAGCTTTATTGGCTTACAGTGTCAATGGCTAGAGTTTGGGGTGGACAGAGTGGGATGGAATTTGAAGGTGAAAATCCAGGAAAAGAATGACTCATATAGGAGGAAATCCCCCAAATCTGAATATTAATCTGCAAATATTTACTGACCTCAGAACTATGAATATACAGGAGAGATTCCTTGGAGCCTGTGGAAAACAATAATTACAATATGATAAAAACTGGGAGAGATTTTATTTCTTGCCCATGGGAGGAGTGACATATTTGGATTTTGAAACTTGAGGCTGCAGCTTAGGTTTTCTATTAGAACTGCAGAAGAATCATGCCTTAGAAATAAAGACTTTGTTGCATGACTAAGGATTTGCCCCAAGACCAAGCCAAAACTGAAACAGATTCACACTAACCCAAGTATAAAACCAAAGCTCCCCAAACTCAAGGAGGCTGATAGGAAAAAGTCAGCATTATTTGGAAGAAGAGAACAAAATCTAAGAGTCTTTATAGTTTATCAATCACGATACTCACAACACAAAAAATTATTAGACATGTGAATAAACAGAATTTATGATACATAATTAAAAGAAAATTGGCCAATATAGACACACCTCAAGATGATGCAAATGTTGGAATTAACAGAAAAAGACTTTAAAGCAGCTATTATTAATGTGGTGAAGGACTTAGCAAACAAGATAGTCATGTTGAGTGACCAGATGGTGAATCTCTGCAAAGAAATGTAAACTATAAAAAGAGAACCAAGTATAAATTCTAATACTGTAAGTACAATGTCTGAAATTATAAATTAAATTAAAACTTAAAAAATCCATTGGATGGGCTTAACAAATTGAAGATGACAGAAGATAGGGTCTGGAGACTTGAAGGCAGATCCATTGATATCATCTAATATGAAAACGAGAAAATAAAGTTGAAAAAGAAAAAAGCCTCAGTGACCTAGGGTACAATGTTGAATATTCTTATATACCTGTAATTAATTCTAAGTAGTCTAATATACATTAGACTTTTGTCTACATTTGTTGAGGTCCAACAAAAAGAGAATGAGGGAAAAATGTGTTAAAAAAAAAAAGAGGGGCGCCTGGGTGGCTCAGTCGGTTAAGCGTCCGACTTCAGCTCAGGGCATGATTTCACGGTCCATGAGTTCGAGCCCCACGTCGGGCTCTGTGCTGACAGCTTGGAGACTGGAGCCTGCTTCAGATTCTGTGTCTCCCTCTTTCTCTCTGCCCCTCCCCTGCTCATGCTCTGTCTCTCTGTGTCTCAAAAATAAATAAACATTAAAAAAAATTAAAAAAGAAAGAGAAAGCAAAAAAAAAAAAAAAGCAGCGGCCAACTTCCAAAATTTGGTTGAAACACTACTGATTCCAGACCATAGTGAATCCCAAGTATGATAAATATAAAGATGAGCAAACACAAGCATATCATAATCACACGGCTGACAACAGAAGGTCCAGAGAAAATTAGGATCCCAGAAAAAAAAAAAAAAAAAGACACATTACAGGAACAGCAATAGAAATGATGGCCAACTTTACAAGAGGAACATTAGAAGGTCCGGAGACAATGGCATGTCGTCATTAAAATACAGGTGACTTTTGAATAATGTGGGTTTGAACAGATTTTTTTTTGATAAATATGGTATAGTATTATAGATGTATCTCTCTTATGATTTTTCTTCTCTCCAGCTTTTCTATTGTAAGAATACAGTACATAATATGTATCACATACAAAATACGTGTTAATTAACTTAATTGAATTTTATTGGTAAGGCTTCCAGTTAACAGTAGGTTAAGGTTTTAGGGGAGTCAGAAGCTATTTTTAGATTTTTGACTGCACAGGGTGGGTGCCCTCACTCCCATGTTGCTCAGGGGTCAACTGTACTGAAAGAAAAATGTCAGTCTGGTAGGAGAATATCCTTCAAAATATAGGTAAAATAAAAATGTTTTCAGATAAAGTAGAATTAAGAGAATCTCACCACCAGACCAACTGTATTGTAAGAAGTTCTTCAGACTGAGAGAGATGATCCTAGATAAAAGCTCATCTACAGTAAGGAAGAATACCAACTATCATAATAGGAGGCTAAATATAAAGGACATTATCTGTTTTTTGTTTCTTTGTTTTTGCCTCAAACTTTTCAAAGACCTGTGACTTTACATTTAAATGTAATGCATAGAGCTATAGAATATATGATGACAATAGTAAAAAAGTTGAGGGGAGTAAATGGAAATTCTACATGTTTCTGAAGAGTTATAATATTATCTTTAAATAGTAATGATGCATGTTTTTATCCTCAGAACAACCACCAGAATACATTATACAAAATACATAGCTAAGAAGCCATTATAAGAATTAAGATGGAATATTTAAAATACTTGGATAAGCTAAACAAAGTCTAGAAAAGGAAGAACACAGGTAAAAACAATGGATGGAACAAATGGAAGGCAAATAGTGAATGGTAGACTTAAAACCCAATTATTACAACAATTATTAAGGGTAAAAATTTTCATTGTGCACAAAAAGCATGACACAAGCCTATGTTGTCTAAAAGTGACACAATTTAGGCATTATGGCATATGGCATTATAGCCATAGATAGGTTAAAAGTAAGAGATCTATGCGAACAGTTAAGTATAAGAAAGCTAGTGTGGTTATGTTAATAATCACACAAAGTAAGACTTTAAGATTAGCGGTATTACCAGTGATAAAAGGGGACATTTCATAATGATAATACAATGAACTAATCAGAAATAATAATGATAAAAAATGTATAGTTTCTTTAGAGAGCTTTCAAGATGCATAAACACAAATTAGCCGATGGTAGTTGCACGATATTGTGAATGGACTTAATGTTAATAGATCTTTACACCTAAAAATGATCAAGAGGTAAGCTTTATTTTATTTATATTTCACTACAATAAAATAAAAAAGCTTTGCAGAACTAAAGGAAAAAAGAGATCAATCCAGGCTCATATTTGGAGAATTTGAAACTTTTTGCAACTGATAAAAACAACCAGACAAAAAGTTAGATTATAGGAAAACCAGACAACACTGTTAACAGCCTCTTTCAGATTGACATTAGACATTCTCTAAAACTGACCATATCCTGGACCATAAAATAAATGTTAATAAATTTTAAAAATGAATCTTAACAGCATATGGCTTCTGACCATACCAGAATTAAATTAAATATTAGTAAGATAGCCAGAAAATCTTCAAAAACCAGCATGTTCTAAATAACTTATGAATCTAAGGAGAAATCAGAAGGAAAAATTAGAAAATAGTTTTAAATGGAAAGAAAATGCAGTATGTCAAAATGGGTGGAATTCAGCCTCAGCCGTGTTTAGGGCTGAGTGATTATATTAGAGGAGGCAAAATCAGATGGTCTAAGTTTCATGTAAGGCTAGAAAAATATGGGCATGTTAAACCCAGAGAGAACAGAAGAAAATAATAAAGACTGGAAGTCAATGTGATAGAAAGCAGATAAGCAATAGAAAAAATTAACAATGTTGATTCTTTGGAAAGGTTAGTAAAATTGATAAACTGATTATGACTTATTAAACCGGTTAAGAAGAAAAAGCTAAAGCACAATTTATCAGTATCAGGAGTAAAAGAGAGCACATCATTGCAGTGGACGTTATTAGGATAATGAGGGAACACTTTGAACAACTTTGTGCCAATAACTTCAACAACTTAGAGGAGATGGGCATATTGCTTAAAAATCACAGCACTACCAAAAACTGGGCGCAGATAAAATGGAAAAGTAAAGGATCTAGAATTGCCAAAACCATCTTGAAGAACAAAGTTGGGAGAGTTTTGCCTGATTTCAAGACTTAGCATAAAGCTAAAGTAATCAAGACAGACTGGTAAGGATAGATAATCAATTAGTGAAATAGAACAACATGGATGTATCTCAAAAACATTATGATTGAAAGAAGCTAGATGCAAGAGAGTAGAGTCTCCATAATTCCATATGAAGTTCATTAACCTGCAAAATAAGCTATGGGGACAGAAATTCAGTCATTGGTTGTCTGGGGCAGTGGAGATTGACTGGAAAGCAGATGGGTATAGAGAATTTCCTGGATGATGGAAATGTTCTGTTTTTTTTATTAGGATGGTTATAAGGATACACACACACACACACACACACACACACACTCTCTCTCTCTCTCTCTCTGATATATATATATATATATATATATTTTTTTTTCCTCAAACTCTTAGAATGGTATACCTTGGAACTCTTTATTCTATGCAAAATTTCCCTAAAAAATGTTAACCTGCACCTTCTGTCAGCTCCCTCTAATATATCCCTTTTCTGCATTGGCCAGTGACTAATATAAATGTTGTTTTTGCCATGACACTTTTTCTAACTATCTTTGTTGAAATAACTTTTGTCCTTTATTCCTAGACTATGCCCAAACTTCAGTCATAGCAATTAAATGTAATCCTGTTTTGTTCGATGATTACTAGTGTGTAAGTTCCTTGAAGCAAAGGATGTCTGTGAATCATTGTATCTCCAAAATCCCTAGCACAGAGCTTTGGATATAAAGCTCTGAAGAAAAAAAAAAAAAAAGCTGAGTGGAAAAAAAAAAAAAAAAAGACAATATGTGTGTAGATGTGATTGTGTGTGCTTTATTTCTAGCACTAGTACTGTGCATTTTGTGCAAGTCCCTATATTTTGCCATGTAGTTTAAAACTACTTAATATCTGTGCAAAATACATTCATTTGTTTAATATCACATCTTATTCTGTCAAAGTAAGCATATCTTGCCGCTTTTAATATAATCACAACTCTCTAAATAACCTTGGTCAAACTACCTATCTCATATACCAATGTCAAATTACTTCGAGGTGTTTCCCCTACCTACGTAGAATTAACATTTTCTTATGTTTGCATATTTGGCAAGATTTTTTGTTAACACAGAATCTTTCACCAGGTAACACAAAATTTGCTCATTTGCTGGTCATATATTGTCTGCTTTTTACTTGAAAGATTCCAGCGGGGACATGCTGATTTTTTTTTTTTTTTTCTTATGTACTTTCAGCCTTGGTCTCTTGTTTACTCTCTGCTGCCATCAGGTTATCAGATATGTCAGTCATCAGTGTTGATGTTCTACATGGTCCTTGAAGGCAAAGGAGAATTAATTTACCAGCCTGGAATCTCAATTTTCAGTGTTTTATTATTTTAATTTTTTATCTGTTAAAATGGAGTTGTGAGTCTTGCACTAAATTTGAAAAATATGTTATCAAGTGAGTTGTAATTACAGCAGGTGGCTAGATTCAGTATTATCTTTTTGCATCTAAAACTTGCCTGAAGTAGAAACATATTACATACGTTATAATTGATCTTTGGTGATTATCATGTAAATATCTTGTGATTAATATATGATGGTGAGCATTTCTTTTGTAAATCCAAGAATAGTGATCTTTTAGTAAATATATCACTCACATGATTATTAAGTATATGAGAAGTCTGTGAAAAAACTCAAAATCCATAGGAACATTGAAGTCAGGTAGCTCAAGATGTAGTGGTGAAGGAGCAGTGTTCTTGAATGTGTTTTGAAAGGGTTGGACTATGCCCTTTTAAGGGGAAAATATTTCACTACCCTAAACAGGGCACAGTGATATATATCAGAAAGTTCCAGCTTGGGGGGATGGTTTTGGATTGACACAGCACTACACTGTCTCTGGTTTTAAGTGCATTCATGATGCTTAAGGATTGGTGTAGAGTTTGGCATTTAATGTACATTAAAGGTGATGTTTGCTGGGTAAACAGTTCAGAGTAGCAACTCAGAAAGATCATAGGAATTCAGCCTTAGCTTTCCAAGCAAATAAAGCAAATCTTCATTAGGTATCACTTTCAAAGAATGTACTGATTCTAACTGCTGACCCTTTTTATTTTCAATGAACTGTTTCAAGAGAAAAAAAAAAGGTGTAGTTTATTTCATAGTTCTGTGTAAAAGGATGCTCGTTGGAAACGGTAGAGTTTTAAAGAATAAGGCTTAGTATCTTAATAGTTATGATATTCCTCTTCTGCATGCTATGCAGAAAAGGGCTAACATAAACCAGATTTGTAAATCAATAGGAAATAGATATAAACAGAATGCAAGCTAGAAGACAGAGGATGGAAATAAAACTATTGGAATTATATATATAGTTGTGTCACCCTTTTTTGGTGTATTCTAAGACAGTATTGGATATTAGAGAATTTTGCTACAAATCCTTACTATCTCAGGGACAAACTTCAGAGATTGTCACTGAGCTAATCTAAGTGTTTTTTTTAATATGAAATTTATTGACAAATTGGTTTCCATACAACACCCAGTGCTCATCCCAAAAGGTGCCCTCCTCAATACCCATCACCCACCCTCTCCTCCCTCCCACCCCCCATCAACCCTCAGTTTGTTCTCAGTTTTTTTTTTTTATTTTTATTTTTTTAAATTTTTTTTCAAGGTTTTTAATTTATTTTTGGGACAGAGAGAGACAGAGCATGAACGGGGGAGGGGCAGAGAGAGAGGGAGACACAGAATCGGAAACAGGCTCCAGGCTCTGAGCCATCAGCCCAGAGCCTGACGCGGGGCTCGAACTCACGGACTGCGAGATCGTGACCTGGCTGAAGTCGGACGCTTAACCGACTGCGCCACCCAGGCGCCCCTGTTCTCAGTTTTTAACAGTCTCTTATGCTTTGGCTCTCTCCCACTCTAACCTCTTTTTTTTTTTTTTTTTCCTTCCCCTCCCCCGTGGGTTCCTGTTAAGTTTCTCAGGATCCACATAAGAGTGAAACCATATGGTATCTGTCTTTCTCTGTATGGCTTATTTCACTTAGCATCACACTCTCCAGTTCCATCCACGTTGCTACAAAAGGCCATATTTCATTTTTTCTCATTGCCACGTAGAATTCCATTGTGTATATAAACCACAATTTCTTTATCCATTCATCAGTTGATGGACATTTAGGCTCTTTCCATAATTTGGCTATTGTTGAGAGTGCTGCTATGAACATTGGGGTACAAGTGGCCCTATGCATCAGTACTCCTGTATCCCTTGGATAAATTCCTAGCAGTGCTATTGCTGGGTCATAGGGTAGGTCTGTTTTTAATTTTCTGAGGAACCTCCACACTGCTTTCCAGAGCGGCTGCACCAATTTGCATTCCCACCAACAGTGCAAGAGGGTTCCCGTTTCTCCACATCCTCTCCAGCATCTATAGTCTCCTGATTTGTTCATTTTGGCCACTCTGACTGGCGTGAGGTGATACCTGAGTGTGGTTTTGATTTGTATTTCCCTGATAAGGAGCGACGCTGAACATCTTTTCATGTGCCTGTTGGCCATCCGGATGTCTTCTTTAGAGAAGTGTCTATTCATGTTTTCTGCCCATTTCTTCACTGGGTTATTTGTTTTTCGGGTGTGGAGTTTGGTGAGCTCTTTATAGATTTTGGATACTAGCCCTTTGTCCGATATGTCATTTGCGAATATCTTTTCCCATTCCGTTGGTTGCCTTTTAGTTTTGTTGGTTGTTTCCTTTGCTGTGCAGAAGCTTTTTATCTTCATAAGGTCCCAGTAATTCACTTTTGCTTTTAATTCCCTTGCCTTTGGGGATGTGTCGAGTAAGAGATTGCTACGGCTGAGGTCAGAGAGATCTTTTCCTGCTTTCTCCTCTAAGGTTTTGATGGTTTCCTGTCTCACATTCAGGTCCTTTATCCATTTTGAGTTTATTTTTGTGAATGGTGTGAGAAAGTGGTCTAGTTTCAATCTTCTGCATGTTGCTGTCCAGTTCTCCCAGCACCATTTGTTAAAGAGGCTGTCTTTTTTCCATTGGATGTTCTTTCCTGCTTTGTCAAAGATGAGTTGGCCATACGTTTGTGGGTCTAGTTCTGGAGTTTCTATTCTATTCCATTGGTCTATGTGTCTGTTTTTGTGCCAATACCATGCTGTCTTGATGATGACAGCTTTGTAGTAGAGGCTAAAGTCTGGGATTGTGATGCCTCCTGCTTTGGTCTTCTTCTTCAAAATTCCTTTGGCTATTCGGGGCCTTTTGTGGTTCCATATGAATTTTAGGATTGCTTGTTCTAGTTTCGAGAAGAATGCTGGTGCAATTTTGATTGGGATTGCATTGAATGTGTAGATAGCTTTGGGTAGTATTGACATTTTGACAATATTTATTCTTCCAATCCATGAGCAGGGAATGTCTTTCCATTTCTTTAAATCTTCTTCAATTACCTTCATAAGCTTTCTATAGTTTTCAGCATACAGATCCTTTACATCTTTGGTTAGATTTATTCCTAGGTATTTTATGCTTCTTGGTGCAATTGTGAATGGGATCAGTTTCTTTATTTGTCTTTCTGTTGCTTCATTGTTAGTGTATAAGAATGCAATTGATTTCTGTACATTGATTTTGTATCCTGCAACTTTGCTGAATTCCTGTATCAGTTCTAGCAGACTTTTGGTGGAGTCTATCGGATTTTCCATGTATAATATCATGTCATCTGCAAAAAGCGAAAGCTTGACTTCATCTTTGCCAATTTTGATGCCTTTGATTTCCTTTTGTTGTCTGAGTGCTGATGCTAGAACTTCCAGCACTATGTTAAACAACAGCGGTGAGAGTGGGCATCCCTGTCGTTTTCCTGATCTCAGGGAAAAAGCTCTCAGTTTTTCCCTGTTGAGGATGATGTTAGCTGTGGGCTTTTCATAAATGGCTTTTATGATCTTTAAGTATGTTCCTTCTATCCCGACTTTCTCAAGGGTTTTTATTAAGAAAGGGTGCTGGATTTTGCCAAAGGCCTTTTCTACATCGATTGACAGGATCATATGGTTCTTCTCTTTTTTTTTTTGTTAATGTGATGTATCACGTTGATTGATTTGCGAATGTTGAACCAGCCCTGCATCCCAGGAATGAATCCCACTTGATCATGGTGAATAATTCTTTTTATATGCCGTTGAATTCGATTTGCTAGTATCTTATTGAGAATTTTTGCATCCATATTCATCAGGGATATTGGCCTGTAGTTCTCTTTTTTTACTGGGTCTCTGTCTGGTTTAGGAATGAAAGTAATAGTGGCTTCATAGAATGAGGCTGGAAGTTTTCCTTCCCTTTCTATTTCTTGGAATAGCTTGAGAAGGATAGGTATTATCTCTGCTTTAAACGTCTGGTAGAACTCCCCTGGGAGGCCATCTGGTCCTGGACTCTTATTTGTTGGGAGATTTTTGATAACCGATTCCATTTCTTCGCTGGTTATGGGTCTGTTCAAGCTTTCTATTTCCTCCTGATTGAGTTTTGGAAGAGTGTGGGTGTTCAGGAATTTGTCCATTTCTTCCAGGTTGTCCAATTTGTTGGCATATAATTTTTCATAGTATTGCCTGTTAATCGTTTGTATCTCTGAGGGATTGGTTGTAATTATTCCATTTTCATTCATGATTTTATCTATTTGGGTCATCTCCCTTTTCTTTTTGAGAAGCCTGGCTAGAGGTTTGTCAATTTTGTTTATTTTTTCAAAAAACCAACTCTTGGTTTCGTTGATCTGCTCTACAGTTTTTTTAGATTCTATATCATTTATTTCTGCTCTGATCTTTATTATTTCTCTTCTTCTGCTGGGTTTAGGCTGCCTTTGCTGTTCTGCTTCTAGTTCCTTTAGGTGTGCTGTTAGATTTTGTATTTGGGATTTTTCTTGTTTGTTGAGATAGGCCTGGATGGCAATGTATTTTCCTCTCAGGACTGCCTTCGCTGCGTCCCAAAGCGTTTGGATTGTTGTATTTTCATTTTCGTTTGTTTCCATTATTTTTTAATTTCTTCTCTAATTGCCTGGTTGACCCACTCATTCGTTAGTAGGGTGTTCTTTAACCTCCATGCCTTTGGAGGTTTTCCAGACTTTTTTCTGTGGTTGATTTCAAGCTTCATAGCATTGTGGTCTGAAAGTATGCATGGTATAATTTCAATTCTTGTAAACTTATGAAGGGCTGTTTTGTGACCCAGTATATGATCTTGGAGAATGTTCCATGTGCACTCGAGAAGAAAGTATATTCTGTTGCTTTGAGATGCAGAGTTCTAAATATATCTGTCAAGTCCATCTGATCCAATGTCTCCTTCAGGGCCCTTGTTTCTTTATTGACCGTGTGTCTAGATGATCTATCCATTTCTGTAAGTGGGGTGTTAAAGTCCCCTGCAATTACCACATTCTTATCAATAAGGTTGCTTATGTTTGTGAGTAATTGTTTTATATATTTGGGGGCTCCGGTATTCGGCGCATAGACATTTATAATTGTTAGCTCTTCCTGATGGATAGACCCTGTAACCATTATATAATGTCCTTCTTCATCTCTTGTTACAGCCTTTAATTTAAAGTCTAGTTTGTCTGATATAAGTATGGCTACTCCAGCTTTCTTTTGGCTTCCAGTCGCATGATAAATAGTTCTCCATCCCCTCACTCTCAATCTAAAGGTGTCCTCAGGTCTAAAATGAGTCTCTTGTAGACAGCAAATAGATGGGTCTTGTTTTTTTATCCATTCTGATACCCTATGTCTTTTGGTTGGAGCATTTAATCCATTTACGTTCAGTGTTATTATAGAAAGATACGGGTTTAGAGTCATTGTGATGTCTGTATGTTTTATGCTTGTAGTGATGTCTCTGGGACTTTGTCTCACAGGGTCCCCCTTAGGATCTCTTGTAGGGCTGGTTTAGTGGTGACAAATTCCTTCAGTTTTTGTTTGTTTGGGAAGACCTTTATCTCTCCTTCTATTCTAAATGACAGACTTGCTGGATAAAGGATTCTCGGCTGCATATTTTTTCTGTCTAGCACCCTGAAAATCTCGTGCCAATTCTTTCTGGCCTGCCAAGTTTCAAAAGAGAGATCAGTCACGAGTCTTATAGGTCTCCCTTTATATGTGAGGGCACGTTTATCCCTTGCTGCTTTCAGAATTTTCTCTTTATCCTTGTATTTTGCCAGTTTCACTATGATATGTCGTGCAGAAGGTCGATTCAAGTTACGTCTGAAGGGAGTTCTCTGTGCCTCTTGGATTTCAATGCCTTTTTCCTTCCCCAGGTCAGGGAAGTTCTCAGCTATTATTTCTTCAAGTACCCCTTCAGCACCTTTCCCTCTCTCTTCCTCCTCTGGGATACCAATTATGCGTATATTATTTCTTTTTAGTGTATCACTTAGTTCTCTAATTTTCCCCTCATACTCCTGGATTTTTTTATCTCTCTTTTTCTCAGCTTCCTCTTTTTCCATAACTTTATCTTCTAGTTCACCTATTCTCTGCCTCTTCAATCTGAGCCGTGGTGGTTTCCATTTTGTTATGCATTTCGTTTAAAGCGTTTTTCAGCTCCTCGTGACTGTTCCTTAGTCCCTTGATCTCTGTAGCAAGAGATTCTCTCCTGTCCTCTATACTGTTTTCAAGCCCAGTGATTAATTTTATGACTATTATTCTAAATTCACTTTGTGTTATATTATTTAAATCCTTTTTGATCAGCCTAAGTGTTTTGAAAAATAACAAGATTCTCTGTGACTAGAGTATAAGGTGGAGATTTGGTTTAAAAATACATACTTTTAACAGTGTGAGGTTGAGCGACAAGGAAGTGAGTATTGAACTGTACCTTAATGCTCTCATGGCCTATTAGAATAATTGGTTAAATGACTGCAGTGTCCAAAAAACCTTTATATGCTTCTCAGAGTGAAGTGTCTTCCCTTAGTAGAACTCAAGACCTATAAAAACAATTGCATACAATTTGTTTTAAATATAACATATTGTAATACAACTTCCTTAGCCGTGATAGTTTTTCTATAATAGTTTGACTTATAATTAAAACCATAAATCATTCAGCTCTTCTATCATAAGGCATTTGCAACCTTTTTTACATTGGGAATTGAAGGAAGAAAAACAGGAGAAGAGAAATGAACAGAACGTGGATGCAGGGTGCAGTTCCTCACTCCTGCACAATTCATTTTGGAAGGGGAGAGGCTTGGAGAGGCTTTTGAGAAGGAGAGATTGAAAAAACAAAGTGTTATGGAAAGCAGGGTTAGATCTGTCATGCCCCTTATGTAATATATTTTAAAAGGATCAAATCAAAAAGACAATTTTCTGTTCCCAGTCATCTTTTAAAACTATCTCCTGCCATGTATGTTACTTATATTTTTCCTACATGAAATATGTATGCGTATGTTAAAGAAAAAAGATACTCAAATTCAGTTTGGTGCAGTGTTCAAAGCGAGCAGTACAAGTTTACTCTCACAATGAGATATTTTCTTTTAATTAATAGCTGATTATTTTTATAGTGACACTCCGGTGTTGAGAATAATAAGATATTCGTTTGACACCAGCAGGTCTTTGTTGTTAAATTTGCATTTCCCCTGCTCCCTAGGACTGGGGGTGGACTGTTCCTAGGTAGCCCCTTTGCCAGGTTATTCTGCAGTGCTTTAATATATTTGATAGATGTGAGTGAACAATAAAACTTATAAAAGTTATCCTTGAAAGTCTTTAAACATGAAGTTAAAGTAAATTAGTGTTCTGTTTTATGATTTCTGCAGAATTGTTAACTAATCATTAAACATTTATTATAGCTTGACTTAGAATAAACATATTTATTATAGGAGCCAAATTGCCTAGATTTTAATCCTAGTTCCACTGCATACTAGTTCTGTATCTAATTTGTACCTGGTTTCTTTGTCTTTAAATGGGGATAATAGGGGTGCTTGGGTGGCTCAGTTGGTTAAGCATCTGACTTCAGCTCAGGGCATGATCTCGCGGTTTGTGGGTTCAAGCCCCCGCGTGGGGCGCTGTGCTGACTACTTGCTCAGAGCCTGGAGCCTGCTTTGGATTCTGTGTCTCCCTCTCTGTCTCTCCCCTGCCCCGCTCACACTGTCTACCTCTCTCTCTAAAATAAATAAATGGTAATAAATATATAAATAAATAAATAGGAGATAATCATGATACCCACCTAATAGGGTTGTTGTGAAGACAAATGAATTAAGGTTTCTTAAGTCCTTTGAATAGTGCTTGGCACATACTAACTAGTGCTATGTATTAGCTATTACTGTTGGCTGCTGTTAAGTGGTGACATGAATAAGCTACATTCAAGTGGATTTTTTTCATGTATTTGGAACATAATCATTACCTTGTGGAACTACTGGAGAATAAGTAATGTGTTTATCATGTTATCAGTAGACCAGATTATCAGATAACCATGTTGTTATCTTGAGAGAAGTGGGTCAATTATGAACTACATAGCTCTGTGTCTTAAATGGCCATCTATTAGAGCATACTTGCCTTCAGTTTTGTAGGTGGGAGCAACATGATTCCTTTAAGACAATAATGGTGGTGAATGCACAGTACAATGCAGGACCTCTTTGGTTTTGTGTGAGGTACCTGAGTCTGCTCGGCCACCATGGGAAGGACTGTCACCAGGGAATGCAGAATCTTTGGTTCACAGAGCTTCAGCTCTTGGCACTGGGAAGAAGCCTTAATAGGTGAGGTGAAATAGCTGGGCTTGTCTCCTTTGGTGATAGCTGGCCCAGCCACACCATTTGAAAGCATTGCTTACCATTTGAGGGCCCATCCTTAGTTTTCTGGTAGGCAGGTGCTGGTGTGGCTAGTTGGGCCAGAAACTATCTCATTTGTTAACTTCAATTGAGAAAGTTAAAAAAGATTGCTCAGTGAGTGAGCAGGATGCCACAGAAGATTCTAAAGAATTTTAGAATTTCTGAAAACATGGCAGTTTTGCTCGAGTCCACCTACTTTCCCTTCCTGTCAGCTTGGTGTGCCTCTAGAAGACAAATAGCTTTTGCCTTAAAGTGTGGACCTTGGGTGCTCATTGTTTACTTTCACCCCTTGAGTTTTTAAAAACAGAGTGGTGGTTCTCAGTCCTGACTGCACATTAGTACCACCTGGGGAGCTTTTATTAAAGCAGAATTTCCTGGGCTTGGAGCCCAGGCCAGTTAATCAAAATCCTGTGTCGGTAGGGCCTGGACACTGTAATGTTTTAAAAGTACCTCTCACCTCCATTCTATTGTGAAACTAGGGTTTAGAACCCTTGATTTAACTCACGATGATGAGCTCTTCCATATCCATAGGTAACTACTTGTTTGGGGATTGACTGCCCTGGTTTATCAGTAGACTGTCTTATTGGTACATTCTCTATCATTTATCTGGTTCCCTATTCCCTTGGATTTAGAGGACTCATGGTGAGTTCTGAATACATACTGCCTTAACTGAGCCTAGAGAGTTCCTGCTTTTTTAATCTCATAAAATTTTTATCAGTAACACAGCAAAAACAATCCCTTATTTTTCGTGCGCATCAACAGAGCAACAGTTTTCCTCGGGAAAGAAATTGGTTAGTTCTACCTACTGGATATTTGTGTGGATGATACAGCCAGGAAAGACAAGTTACACTGAATTGATTGAGAGGTGAGGGAGTCAGGGAGGTAAATTTCCTTATATATCTATCTCTATATCGATCCATCTATAGATCTATTGATCTGTCTGTATAGGTCAATTTACCTATCTAGATCAAAAAAAATTTTTTTTTTTTGCTGAGATTCTTCACCATTCTAGGTACCATCTGTATAATTTCACTTAATTATCCCAGATGTCCTATGAAATAGACACTGTTACCTGTGCATTAAAATACTAAATAATTTGACCAGGGTTTTGTGGTTAGTATGTCCAGAACTGAATGCAACCCAGGTCTGTTCCTATGCTCTTTCCATCATAAACAACAGCTACTCCCCCCCCCCCCCCCCCCCCCCCACATTTTGTATTTGGTCTCTACAAAGCTTTGGAAATTTATTACTATCAAAATACTTTTGTCAGTGTTTGGGAGGAAAAAATTTCCTCAGACCTTCTGAGTTCTTCTGCCTGGTCTAAGAATTAAATTCATGTGAGACCACTTAACAAGAGAAAAACAAAAGTTTAATGACCTGTACTTCCTGTATGTATGGGAGAGACCCAGGTAAAACTGAGTAACTCCCTGAAATGGCCAAAGCCATCACTCTAAATACCATCTTCATCTAAAGACAAAAGATGATGTTGGGTGGAGATGGGAAGTCAGTTTAGACAAGTTATCAGGAAAACAGCATGAACAGGGTTAAGTTTGTAATGCAGATTTAAGTTTTGCCTTCTCCGCTGATAAGAATTCTGGAGACTGAGTCATCCCCCTCTTATTGGCACAGAGGGAGACACCCTTACAAGTAGAGATTGTAAATGTAAATATCTCCTACAAAAGGGTGACTTCTGTATGGTTTTCAAAGCTTTCTCTGTGCTTGCAATTTGTTAAAAATAATCAGTCCAAGATAATCCTTATGCCAGAGAGACCCATTTTGCGGGGCAAATTCTATTCCTCTACATCATGAAAGATAAATAAAATAGAGTAAAATAATCTCCTTCGTTTTACTTCTAGAAGAGAAGCGTTAGGTTGTACATGTATAAACAGTGTTTTATTTTGCCTAGTCTCTGGAACCAACCAGGCTTTAATATCCTTCAAAAGTTGGCAGATGAGTGCCGCCACCCACCTTAGTGTTAGGGCATTGAAATGTATATTTCAGATCATAACCCTTATATTTTAAAGGACTGGAGAGCTCAAGTATTCTGTCTTCTATAGCTTGGTTTAGAAACATAGGCTAATATGTATGTTTGCGATTTTCTTTTTGTGTTTTCTGTTTTCTTTCCTTCTCTTTTTCCTTTCAGTTTTTAAAAATACTGTGTTCTAGGATTAAATAGTGAGTAGTAAAATGCACAGTATTATGTGAGCATCTTTGGGCCTGAAAATGGTTCAGTTTCTATATTCATTTCAAGGGCTGCTTTGAAGTATTCTCTGTAGCTCTGTAATCTTAATGCATCATTAAGGAGTTTGGAGAAAAGAAGGAAAACTCATGAAAGGTGTAGACAAATGACACATGAAGGCTTCCATTTTGAGGATTTTTAAATTTATTTCCTAATGCAATATATTTGTGTTTGCCTTTTATTGCTTTTCTTTTATGTCATTGGCAGTAATTGGCAATACAATTGTGTATAAATTTTTCTTCAAGAGAGAACACAAATAAAAATGTCATTCATTTACAGCAATAAAACATACATTAGAATAACAGATTTGGTTATAAAAGGTAACATCTAAGGGGAAGTTGCCACAAGTACACATTTGTGTAAACTGATCTCAACGCTCATCTGAAGACTCTTCAGAAGTCTTCTTCAAATGAGACATCTTCTTCAGAAAAGGTCTGATTGTATCTGGAATAACAAAAAGGTTCATTGGAAGGAATTACTGTGCAACTAAGTTTACAGAGCTAACTGATCCAGAATTGCTACATGAACTTCTATGCGAATGTGAACTATACTTATTTTCTGTCTAGTTAATACAGAAAGTTTAGATGAATAGCTGTTTTTGTAACATTTCACAAAATACTAAGTGCCTACTGTGTGCAAGATATTTTATTAGGTGCTTTATCGAATGCAAAGTTACATACACAATCAGGTGGGACAGGCAAATAATTTATTATAAAACAAGGTACAGAGACATAAATGGATGTTAAAACACTGTGTTCTGTAGGTTACCAGAGTAAGGAATGATGAAATATTGGTATAATTATCACAACCCATGGATTAAAATAAGATTAATGGATTAATAAGATTTTATTTAATACTGAAGGCCAAGTGATTCATTAGTCATTATAAAAACTTTGTTTACTTTAAAAAATCTTAAAAGTTTCTCATTCCGTGTGTAGTTTTAGCTGCTGTTTGAAATGAGAGAGGTTTTTTGTTTTGTTTCAAGTTTTTATTTAAATATTAGTTAATATAAAGTGTAATATTAGTTTCAGTGATTCATTTACACACAACACCCAGTCCTCATCACAAATACCCTCTTTAATACACATCACCCATTTAACCTACCCCCCACTCACCTCCTCTCCAGCAAACCTCAGTTTGTTCTCTTTGTTAAGTCTGTTTCATGGTTTGCTTCTCTCTTTTTCCCACTGTGTTCATCTGTTTTGTTTCTTAAATTTCACATATTTGAAATCGTATGGTATTTGTCTTTCCCTGAGTTATTTCACTTAGCATAATACACTCTAGTTCCACCCATATCATTCAAATGGCAAGATTTCATTCCTTTTAATGACTGAGTGATATTCCTTTGTATATGTATATATTTTTATCTATCAGTTGATGGACATTTGGACTCTTACTGTAATTTGGCTGTTGTTGATAATGGTGCTGTAGATACTGGGGTGCATGTGTCCCTTTGAATCAATATTTTTGTATCCTTTGGGTAAATACCTAGTAGTGTGATTGCTACGTTGTAGGATAGTTCTATTTTTAACTTTTTGAGGAGCCACTGTACTATTCCAGAGTAGCTGCACCAGATTGCATTCCCACCAACAGTGTAAGAGGGTTCCCCTTTCTCTGCATCCTTGCCAACAACTGTTGTTTCCTGTGTTTTTAATTTTAGCCTTTCTGACAGGTATGAGGTGGTATCTCATTGTAGTTTTGATTTCTATTTCCATGATGATGAGTGATGTTCAGCATCTTTGATGTGTCTGTTAGCCATCTGAATGTGTGTCTTTTTTGGAAGAATGCTTCGTCATGTTTTCTGCCCATTTCTTAACTGGGTTGTTTGTGTTGGGGGTGTTGAGTTTGATAAGTTCTTTATAAACTTTGGATACCAATCCTTTATCAGGTATGTCATTTGCAAATATCTTGGAGAGAGAGAGAGGTATTCTTAACACCCATGTGACAATTATATTTTTTTCTCTGCTGTTTGTGGAATTAAAATGAATTTGTTTGAAAAGCAATGGACTTATTTCACAAAGATACACTACTAGAGGCATCAAGGCTTGCTTACTCCACTTTGGATTTAACACAGCTTAAAAGTTAGAATAGCTTTGAAAACTGTATTGAGTCAAATGACTTCTAATTGATTTATGACTATCAGTGGGTATGGTTGTTATGTAATCACAATTGGCCCTCTGAGCTCTACCGTCATGAATCTGCCATGAAATAGACCCAGGGAATTTGGATCAACAGAAAACATAACACCTGTCGTAGATTCATAGAAGTTTCCATTTGAAGACCTTGAAGTTTATCTAATCTAACCCCTCCATTCAAAAAGATTGAGGTCTAACATCAAAGAGATAATAGGAGATCAGTCTAGTGGTCAGAATAATTTTGGAGATATCTTTGATATTGATGTACTCATATTGCTATTTTTGTTATTTCCCTGATGGATTTAAACTGATCTGCTTATTTACTATATTTCTGTCATCTTAATAATTATTTGCTTCTGACTTTTTTTCTGCTATAGGCTTCTCCTTAATTAATGAAGGTGAACATGAAGCTTGATGGCAAAATGAAATCATTACTAATCATTCACAGAGCAAAAATAAATAAATACTTTCGGGCATTTTTAAAAATGAAATGTGTATCTTTTTAAATAGATTTCAGGATTTTGTTTTAGCTCCTTTTTCTATTGTAAAATGCAGAATCATATATATTAGTGTTAGAAAGGGATTGTGATCATGGTGCTTTGCATGATGTGTTTGGTTCACAGTGCATATATATAATTATTGTGACTTCTGCCCATTTTTTAATTGTAATTTTTGTGAGAGAGAAGAATCAGATTTTTCTCATTTTTCAGCTTCTCACTACAGCATAAAAATATCCTTTTTTTTTTTTCTGATCACGCACACACACACAAACACAAAAGATCATTCTAATTTAATATTAGATCCTGTTTCCAGTGTGGTGAACACAAACCTGTTTTTCATACTCCGTGCTAGTGTAAGTCCAAATTTTACAGTAATATGTCGATTTCTTATTACAGGTACATGTTGGGGCTTGCAGCAATTCCAGCAGCTATACAGTTTTTTGGCTTTCTCTTTTTACCTGAAAGCCCTCGATGGCTGATTCAGAAAGGACAGACTCAGAAGGCCCGTAGAATCTTATCTCAGATGCGTGGTAACCAGACCATTGATGAGGAATACGATAGCATCAAAAACAACATTGAAGAAGAAGAAAAAGAGGTTGGCTCAGGTATGTAGATTTTATACTTACACAAATCTTACAACTGCATAGTGGTGTTATCTAGAAATATATTCTTTTGCTATTATTTAATACCTCTAAATGATATAGTGGTTTTATGTGTATAAAAAAATCAAAATAAATATATTTTAATTTAATTTTAAAAGTAATATAATAGTGTTATAAAAGAAAGAAATATGTTCCCATACTACCACTGTTCTCACATAATTACTATTTTTATTTTTGTATAGTCTCTTTTATTCTTTCAAAATTGGATATGCTTGACATGGTTGTCATCATTGTGTGTGCAAGCGGTAATTTTTGAACTATATGTATATTTTATGTATATATGCATATTGACCTTTTCATATTAACTAAAAAGTCATAGTGTGAACTATTGTCAAAATCACTTTAGTAAGAATACCTTGTTTACGTGCGTTACATTAATTTCCATATCGTTTTTTTTTTTTTTTATGTTTATTTATTTTGAGAGAGAGAGAGAGAGAGAGGGAGAATATCCCTAGCAGGCCCCATGCTGTCAGCGCAAAGCCTGACGCAGGTCTAAGTTCCACAACCTGGGATCATCGTCTGAGCCGAAACCAAGAGTTGGACACTTAATTGACTGAGGCATCCAGGCTTCAGTTTAGTTTTCATAGAGAATAAGAATACCTTCAGACCCTAGTTGTGGAATCATTTTGTGTTTCCCTGTTTTCATTAAAATGTTTAATTAACTATGTAATCAAAATTTCACCATGTTGGAAAAGCAAAAAAAAAAAAAAAGAAGTTTTTAGTCAATTTATGTTGATGAATTTCTTTCCAGAGAAGAAATCATGTAGAGTTTTTGGAAAATTCTCAGGCAGGATCTGTAATCTTGACAGTCTGATTTGGGGAAGTGATTTGCAGAATGTACATGATGGGAAAAGGTAGACACTTTATAATCAGTTTCTCAACAGTAATCATTGCCCTGGTAGATTCACATTTCCCAAAATTGTCTCATTTTCTCTTGACCTTCCTTTTGCCCCTACATTAATTGGTAATCCGAGCAGAGATGCTGACTGGTGTCAGATTATTTTCCATACTTGAGAAAATGCAGACGTCCACACTGCTATATTGATATATGTCACACAGGTCTTGGAAGGTCTGTCCTCTCTCCTTCTCCTACTATTATTTTTGGTAAAACTGAAAGCTGTGCTTTCCTGAAACAATAGAATAAACACAGCTCAGCACTGTGTTAGCCACACTCGGTTTTCTCACTTTTATATGTATGTAATGCAGTTGTGTGATGCTGTTGTCTGCTCAGGTCAAAGCCCCAGTGACCTGTGAGCTGATTCTGAGTGAAGGTCATTTTTAACAAACGAGTTTCTGGGCATATACTATGTGCCGGGCACTGCTAGCATCTCCAGAGTCAGATGTTAGTGCAAGTATCAAAGAGAACTCGGCTTTAACAAAACAATTCACCGTTACTGAGTTGAACATTGCGTTGATTTTTAAAATACTATTTCAAATGTCCATTTGAATTACAAATACCTTCATTTATGCTCCTCTCTGAATTTCCCTCAGCCGTGGCTTAAATGAAATATGAGCTTGGTTTTATAGTAATCAGTATGCTTGAAGCCCATGTACTAATGTGTGGAGAAATAACCTTTCAGAGCATTAAGTTCTATTAAATATTATCTAGAACTTAAGTTTTTATCATGTAAAGGACAAGTCAACAATGTAATTGAAAAAGCCTTCCCATTTAGGGGTCAGGTTACCACTGATTTTACTACGAAGCATTGACGATGTAGCTGGATTTTGACTACTTAAAAATTTGTCCAACTGGTATAGCCGTGCAACTGTTGACGGTGCACACTGTTTGAGTTTCATGACTATTTGAAATACATAACCGGGGTGCCTGGGTGGCTCAGTTGGTTGAGCATCTGACTTCAGGTCATGATCTCACTGTTCCTGGGTTCGAGCCCTGCGTGATGATGCTCTGTGCTGACAGCTCCAAGCCCGGAGCCTGTTTGGCTTCTGTCTCTCCCCCTCTCTCCCTCTCTCTCCCTCTCTCTCCTCCTCCCCTGCTCATGTTCTCTGTCTCTCTCTCTCTCTCTCTCACTCATTCACTCAAAAATAAACATTAAAAAATTTTGAAATGTATAACCAAAGTTTTTTGTTTAAGAAACTTGAGATAAAGATATTGCAGTTATCTGCATGTGCTTTAGTTTTTATGAGAAGTCTTTGGGAGCTAACTAAGGCACTTTTTCTTGGGTAAAGATAAAATATTAAGCCATTTACCTGTTTCTCAGTATTGCTTTATATACACACTTGGCATGGTTTTTTTTTTTTTTTTTTTCTTAAATACTGTTACCTGCTGAATCCTAATAATATTTATCCCATGCTTGGGTAGATATTTTAAACTTTGTAACTAATAGGATTGATACTTTATCCATTTCTAGATTTATACTATTTGGGTACTATCATCATTAGTTTTAAAGTTAATCTCTTGTTCTTTTTTAAAGTACAGAATTAAGAGTTTTATGGCATGAATTCATAAGGGAGATTTGCCAGTCTTAAATAGCACCAGTAATTTGGGGGCCTAATTTTTACAATTGAGAAATTTGGCCAGAGAAAAACCTGTTCTGCACAAGTGTGGGTTTTATTTCAGCAGTTGTCATGTCCAGAAGCAAGACTCTGTCAGTGCAGTTGGAAAATAGAGATCAGTGGTAGGTCTTGTGTTAAACCGACAGGGTCCTGGCTCTCCGTCACCTTTCATTCGCAAATGATAGGCTAGGTGGACAAATACACATGAAGAAACAGCTAACTTCAAAATACTAAAAACGCCCTGGTCCAGAGAAGACAAGTCATCCATTGTGTTGCAGGGTTAGAGAGTGGCCTGGGTTCATCTGTGCGTGGATCCTGACAAGGTAAGTTTTGAACCCCGACTTCCAGCTTGGGAACTCCAGGCAGTGGAGTACAGCTGCATGGAGGGAGGAGCTTTGGCCTAGCCACGGCAAAATATTCTGATATTTCAGGAGGTTAGAAAGCAGTGGTATGTGATCCCTGTGTTTTCCTAAGGAGAAGGGTTTTCTTGTCAGATGTGGTGTTACCTGCTACCTGCCTGTGAGCTTACTAAATGAGCTTACTGATTGCAGATCAATCAGTCTTCATGTCCTTCTCTGGGAGTTTGCAGTGACTTCCTACTGTTATGGTACTTGCTTCTGTGACTCTTCTCTTTTCATAGGATTTTTTTTTCTTGGTCACTTGAGCTTAAATTTGACTTCATCGAGGAAAATAGGCCTAGCTACTGAAGTATGTATTAGTTAATTTATTTTCTGGATGTGTGAGGTATCCGTGCATATGGGATTTACTTCTCCTGGTTTCAGATGCACTTTGTGACCTTCTGTAGTGAATATGGTGGCTCCTCTGGCTGTGTCAGCAGCAGAGGCACGGCTCACAGGCCATGTTGTAGAACAGGATTGGATTGTCATGGTATTCCATCTCTTCTACACATGGCACAAAGGTCAACCTCCGTAGCTTGTGGTTTCTCCACTGTAGTGGGCAAAAGAAAAAAGGGCATTTGATGGAAAAAGAAGCAAATAATTGTTTTTCATGAGTATTCAACACTGTTTATACATCCTTCAGGACTCATAAAGTAAGCCTGGAAGTAACAGCTTGGCTTGGAAAGCTCCCTTGTGTGGGAGCCAGAGAGGAGAAAGACTTGTCCTGGCTTCGCCTTACCTGGTAATCCTGAAAAGATTTTCGGGGAGTTGCCGAACCTCACTTTGTTTCTTGGTTTGTAAGAAAAGAGAGCCAGATTATAATAGCTCCACAATCTTTTTTTTTTTTTAGAGTTTTAAAAATCTTTGAGATATGCCTGTTTCTTTATCTTTAAATACCATGCAGCAGCCTTTCACTGAAAAATATTTGTTGAGTGACACTCAGTAGAATTGGGGATGTGACAGTAAGTAAGACAGACAAGGTTCTAGTCCATTCTTCTGGAAAGAAGCACACAAATGATAAAGAGTAATAGTTACTGGATAACTACAAATTGTGGTAATGACTTTGAAGGGAACAAACAAGATAATAACATTTATAGAGGGACTGAAGGGGGATGGTTAGGAAAGGCTTCTCTGAAGAGGTGAGTGTGAAGCCTGAGAAGGAATCAGTAGTATAGAGAACTGAAGGGAAGAGTGTTCCAGGCAGAGGGAACAGCAAGTGCAAAATTATGTGTATCATTAAGTGGACCAGGTTAATTTTCTTGGAAGTTATAAAGTGTACATGTGCCTGATTTTTAAAACATTGCAGTAAGAACTAACTATTCATCTTTATTTATGCTTAGGTTTATTTATGCCTAAGCTTTGAATTAGTGGGGACACAGTTACTGCTTTTAGAATTAAAAGTAAATGTACATATCATTTCTGTCATTTTGTTGCTTATCTCTTACAGATTATTGCCTTAGTTTATTATATGCTGCATAGATATGTAATAGCCTCCTACCTTTTATGTACAACAGAGGTATAAACTGGAGAGAGGCCTAGGTAGTCACTTAAGGCAATGATTCTCGAACTTTGCCACTTCCCTTCAAAGGTGAGTGGAGAGAGGCTGGCCTCTTGAGGCCTGGGTTCCATAGCAAAAGGCTACTGCACTAAGCCCAACATTTACTTGAATTTTTATGCTTTATCCTAGTAATTAACAAAAGTTTGTGCTCTGCTTCATAACATAATTGTTTACTTAACTTTAAAAGTGTTTTCTCAGTATATCTAAAGTGTTTATCCATTGACTTTATGTGTTCCATCACTCTGTCGTGTACATTCCTGGGACAGGTGTCCCGCAGTTTGACAAACGTGACCTTAAAGCATTTGGGAGCTCCTCTCTTGGGCAAACGCATTAGGCGGGGTAGGAAAAGTTGGAGCAGCCTATATTACTAGAAGCAAGTGTTCATCTTATCATTTACTGAGCATATTGAAGAGTAGAGAATCTTTGTCAGAAGCTTTAGTTTATAACAGTAATTGTCTCATAACAAAAGAAGTTAAATTAGTCACCAAGAGAGACAGGACACTTCTGAAGGCAATCTTAGGAAAGAATCTAGAAATGAACGTTGTGTATTATTTGCTTTATAACACCTTGTTGGACAGCACTCTCTAATGATGTATTCAGTTTTTTTTTAATTGATACATAGTTGACATGTAACTCCTATAATCCTAGTTGATATACAAGTTCCAGGTGTATGACATAATGGTGCAGTATGTGTATATACTGCAGAATGATCACCACAGTAAATCTCGTTAACAGGCATCACCACACATAGTTACAAAAATTGTTTTTTCTTGATGTCTTCAATTTCTTGTCCTGCACCAGAGGACAAGAAGTAGATTCCTGGGATGAGGTGAAAGGAAAGCAGAGGCTGCTGTCAACATGCCCAAGCAGAAGCAGAAGCAGCCCCATAGGCAGGGCTTAGGGAAAAAAGTCTCACACATTCTGCACCTTGCTGCTAGTCCCTGTTCTGCTCTGCCCTGGGGTGTTAAGACAGGATCCTTGGAAGGAAAATGTAAACCAGGAAATGTTTCTGACCCTAGAGAAATGTGCAAATATTGATGTAGAACCAGTACAAAAAAAAAAAAAAAAAAAAGCAGGGGGAAGGAAGCAGTGTTTGGGGAGAATGCAGTCGTTAGGGAAGCTTCATGCAACAGCAGATGGAGTAAAAGGAGCAAAGCAGGGGAGAAACTGAGTGCACATCTTGAGGCAGTGGAGAGCAGCCTCCTGCAAAGTGTTTGTTTATAGCATGGGGCGAGTCCAGGGAACTTGAAAATGTATATGGCCTTTTCTTTTTTATTTTTTTTTTTACTTTATTTTTTTAAATGTTTTATTATTTATTTTTGAGACAGAGAGAGACAGAGCATGAACGGGGGAGGGTCAGAGAGAGAAGGAGACACAGAATCTGAAGTAGGCTCCAGGCTCCGAGCTGTCAGCACAAGAGCACGACACGGGGCTTGAACTCACAGACCATGAGATCATGACCTGAGCCGAAGTCGGACGCTCAACCGACTGAGCCACCCAGGCGCCCCTGGCCTTTTCTTTTTTAAAGGAAAATAGTATTTTTGTTCATCCTGTCTTTTAAAAATTATAGGTAAAATTTTTTTACAGTTAATATTACTTTGATCACCGAGATCCATAGATGCTTCCAAAATAGATTTATTGAACAGAAGAATATCAGTGAGAATGTTGGTCTTGGCTATTTTTTCACTAAAATCTTAATCTGCATATGTGAGAAGTATCAACCCACAGGCACTATCAGATGCTTCAGACAAATTAGATTCAGGCCCAGTGGTTGCTGTTATAGGGCGTTCAGGTTACCTGCGCAGTGTGTAATCTTGCAAAAAAAAAAAAAAAAAAAATCTCACCCACAAGATTTGCATTGTTACATTTTATCAACTAATCACCTCAGTAACTAGGCAAGTACCGTTCTGTGTTTTGCCTGTCAGGTAGTTGGATCTCCAGCCTGAAGAGGAAGAACCATGTAGGGAGGGGAATTTATTCAAGACCCTCTCGTGAGCTCAGTTTGAAACCTGTTTTGATTTACGTCCAGCTCTTAGGGGGTCGCGTCTATCCTATACAGGAAGGGACAGCTGCATGCACTCTTTTTTTTTCCCCCCCCTACAGTGATTTTGCAATTGGGTCATCAAATCTTATCTTCTCATAAGTCATTTTCTTTTCTTCTGAACTGATACTGCCTGTGGCTATTTCAGCAAAGCATGTTCTGCAGAGAGGTCAGAGAGGGTAGATATTTATCATATTTTGGTAGAAATCCTTCCAAAATTCTTTAGAAATCTAATTCCAGCATGACCTTGCAGTAGAATGCTCATTGCCATTGACATCTGTTGCACTTAGAGGAAAGTAGTCATTTCCCCCAGTATTTCTGGTAGTTTTTGCTTATATTTTCTTCCTATGGTAGCACAGTGTTGTCTGACCCAAAGTAAAGTAGGTTTGTTATTTACTGGGTGAACCTGAAATGGGTATTGACAAATTGTTTTTCGGCAAGATGACCCCTAATTTTATGAATATAGGTGAAGAAAACATTTCTGTATCAAATATTCTCAAGGTTGTTGTAAAACTGCTAAAATTGTCCAAATGTGAGGCTATTATCATACATCTCTCTTATGGCAAACAGATTAAAACAAAAGGTCAAGTGAAAAGCTGCTGTAAATCTATATCCTTGTGTTAACAAGCTGTAAGCTGGATCACTAAAACAATATGCAATTCTATTCAGTTTTTAGTATAACTTATTATGTTAAGTATGATGACTTACTTAAAAGAAACTATTTAATTCAACATAGCTTTTACTAAAGGTTGCCTTTGATTTTCTAAACCCCAGAGTACGTTTAAGATCTTAAGTAGAATTGGAATAGTTCTTAGGTATTACATTAAAATGTCATTGACTCACCTTTTACATGGGATAAAGAATAGCACAGAGCCTACTCATGGGAGAAGGAAACGTTTTTCATATTATACCTGTAGGCTTTCAAGCCATTTTCCTTGATTTATATTGGAAATCCAGATTGTCTTATAACTTGATAGGTAATACTTGAAGGCTCATCTTTCTGCTTTCTTACTAAGATGTACTTAAATCCATATTTCATTAAAAAAAAATCCATGCTGTGAAGGAGTTTTGACTGCCTCAGAGTTTTCTTTTAACCCCCAACACATTGTGAAGTTCATCCTGTTACACATTTTTTTTTAAGTTTATTTATTTACTTTGAGAGAGAGAGAGAGAGAGAGAGAGAGAGAGAGCACATTGGGGGGGGGGGGGGCGGTGAACAGAGAGAATCCCAAGCAGGCTCCACCCTGTCAGGGGGCCTGACATGAAGCTCGAACTCACGAACCATGAAATCCTGACCACAGCCAAAACCAAGAGTTGGATGCTTAACCTACTGAGCCATCCAGGTGTTCCTCATCCAGTTTTGTAATGCTCTGTATTTAATACAGTGAAACAGGAGGAAAATACCGAACTAGGTAGACATTTCAAAAAGAATGTAGTTCCTTAGTTGCTGCTTCAGGGCAGTTCATTTTCACCTAAACAGTGAACCCACCATTCAGCACAGGTGGTAGTCTGCTTTGTAAATAAAACCATACTCGAGAGATTTTTTTTTCCTTGAGATAAGACAAATTGCTGTGCCCTTTAAAGGTTACCTTGTCTTTGGAGAAGGTTAAAGGAAGATCCTGAAGAAAACCCTGTTTTTCTATCTCAAAGTGGAGGGCATATGTATGAGCCACTCTCTAGCATTGGGACTTTTCAGTGGTCACGGGACAGTCCCAACGAGGAGCTCTGGAATCAGAATATTAATAGCCATGGTGTGTGCTATTTGAAGAAACTTGCCTGTTTACACATTTCAGGAGAGATTTTCTAGAATGTTTCTCAAAACCAAAGGAATCACTCTTATTTTGTTTTTCGAATATTTTAAATTCACTTTATATTTGGGAGATAGGGTGGTCAGATAACATTATTTTTCTCCTTCGTTTTCTACCCTACCATAGGCACTCTAAATCCTCTTATCTACCCATTGAGCAATGTTTGTAATCAGTACCTTACTAACACTACCAAAGATGTACATTTCGGTTAATTTCTCAGCATCTGTATCGCTTGAAACGTAGTAACCTTCAGTTAAGAGAAGTATATATTTGGCAGGATAGATTGAGGAGAAAATTACTAGGTTTATGAAGCTAGAACAACATTAAAGTGCTGTGTAAGTGTCTCACATTTTCAGTATGGTTTCCCTCCCTGAACTCTTTTAAGATATTTCCTTGAAAATGACTCCCACTGCACATCTTTTAGAATAAAGTAAAGCTTCAAAATAAATTCCTTTAGAGAATGAAATCCGATAACTGCTTTTTCCTGAGAGGTGGGTGGGCAGATACTTTTAAAAACAACTTTCTATGAAAGCAAAGGCCTTTTGTAGGGTTGTCTTAACATTCATCATTCATATTTGCATAATACTAGTGTAAAAATGCTAGTAGCAATTACTTTTTTTTTTTTTTAATGTTTGTTTACTTTTGAGAGAGAGAGAGACCGAGTGCGAGCGGGGGAGGGGCAGAGAGAGAAGGAGACACAGAATCTGAAGCAGGCTCCAGGCTCCAAGCTGTCAGCACAGAGCCCAACAGGGGGCTTGAACTCACTGACCGTGAGGTCATGACCTGAGCTGAAGTCGGATGCTTAACAGACTGAGCCACCCAGGTACCCCTAGTAACAATTACTCTTCACTGAATGCCTGTTTATGTAAATGTGTGTGTGCACATACATGTTTCTCTCTGTCTCTGTGTCTCTGTTGAAACAACACTAAAAATTATGCAGTATGATCCATATTGCGCTGGGAAAAGGAGAGCTGGGAAGGTTGAACAGCAAAGAAATGAAAGAGGCAAGATCTGAGCCCCACTCTGCTGCCTCTCATGTCTCTCCTGCTTCCACCTGGCCAACTCTGCATCTCATGCCACCTCCGTGCCCTCCAGTTCGGATGTAGACACTGAAAAAGACATAGGGTTGTGGTCCTTGTTCACAGGGAGCTGAGAACCTATCAGATTTCCTTAAGAAGGTCCTCCATTTCTGAAAGGGAAGAATATAAAATATAACTACAAAATAGAAACAAGACAATAACCGTTCAAAGTCAGTTGACTAATTGAGTTCAGTTGCTTCCACCTTGCGGGTGTATTTCCTATCTGTTTCCTCTTTCCCACTCTTGCTGTCATTGCCTGGGTTAGGTCTCTGGTGTTCACTCCCCTCTGCCTGGGTAACAGTGTCTTCTATGTTGTCCTTCATTCTGGTATCTTCCCTCTCTGTCTATATTCCCTATGGCCTCCAGAGTTACCATCCCAACACACAGACAGGATCAGTCCCTCTCCTCAGAAACAAGTTCCTTAACTTGTTATCATTTCCTTTAGAATCTGGTTTAAATTGACATTTCCAGTTCATTTTGCTAGAGCCAAAACTCCATCGTCATTCCAAGAAAGAAAAGAAGAAGCACTCCAATTGACTGCATGCCTCCTGACTCTCAGGGCAGGGAGGGGACATGGCTGGAAGCTGAGGGGGTACGGCAGAATCAGCAGTTCCTGAGCTTGGCTGTTTAGTCCAAACTGAACTCTGCAAAGAAAATGTAAAAATCATCTCGCACAAAGAATATATTACATTTGAGAACTGGTAGGTATTAGGGATTTTCTGTGTTAAGTCCTTTTGATAACTCATCATTAGCAAATTTAACACAGTTCAGTGTTCAGTTTACTTTTAGGGCCTTTTTGAAAAAGACTGAAGTAGACATGTTTAAGTGTTTCTTCCTGGTCAGTTCAGTAGATGCTGGTATTTTATTGTGTTGCATGAGAGTACAGGGTCTACAAAGTGTAAAATGATGTTTCATCTGAAAGAACCAATGAGAAGGTAGTAATAAGAATGTTCTAATTTTGCTTTTGATAGGTTTGGGGCTATTCCTCTTTTTAGTAAAAAGGAATTTCGGTGCTTGATTCCAAGAGTTGACACACTTTTTCTGTAAAGGGCCAGATATTAAGTACACATACTTGGCTTTGTGGCCACGTGGTCTCTGTTGCAACTCCTCAGCTCTCCATTGTAGCTTGAAAACGGGGATGGACAGCATGTAAAGGAATGAATGTGGCTTTGTGCCAGTAAAAACAAAAGCTCATTTTTTTGTGCCCGTTAGGTTTTATTACTTACAAAAATAGGAAGTCGACTAAATGTGGCCTGTGGGCTGGCTTGCTGATCCCTTCTTTAATTAGTCATTGTGTCTACTTTATCAGTTGCTTCGGTTTTTACTCTTAGGACTAATTTGGGATGCTGTTCATTTTTTTTCTGAAAAATGTGCATTGAAGCCTCTTCAACCTAGTGTTCGCTAATAGGTTGTCCCTGTTGATTTCTGTGCAGATGGTAAATCATGCAGACGTGTCTGGCGTGTGTATAAGTGTGCACATGGTGTGGTGTCACAGAAAAACCTGCAAAGCAGTGTTGCAGAGAAGCCTCTGGATAATTGAAGCAATAAGCTTTTATGAGACCACTGTTCAGAGTATGTGGCTTTCTTAAAGGCTGAGCCACAGCCTAATGGGTCCATCAGGACATACAGTGTCACCTTTGATCTAATGGGGCTGGAGAAGCAAGGTTCAGTGGTGAGGGCTGGGTCTCATCTGATGCTGTGGCTGGCTGCCCTATCACAAGGGTTTGACCCCATTGTTCATTCACACATGAACAGAAATTGTCGCTCCCTTTATTTGGATTACAGTCAAAGCAAGATGATATACCCTCCATGGAAGACAAAATGCATTGACAAAGAGGGAGGCGATTTTATTCAGGCTGTTGCAGTAGGTGGTAGGTTCATTAACGAGGAGCTCCTCAAAGAAGAGGGAGCACACCTGGCATTTCCTAAAGCAGGCAAACAAGCCCTCCTTCCACCCTCCTCAGAACTCCCTTATCTCTGAGCACACAGGGCTGGTGCCTGCCTTCTCTTGCTGCCAGCACCTGGGTAATGCATCTCTGTGGCACTCAGCATTTGATTTTCACGTTCCTGTCCCACTAATGACTCAGTGTTCCTTATCTTTGCATCCCTACCACCAGATACAGTACATCAACAAAGTACTTACTAAATGTTTCTCCGGCTGCCTTTCTGTTCCTGTGGGAGAAGTGGACGGTGAGGTCTGACCTTTGATCCCTGAGATTTAGAGGAGGAAATGGAGTGTTTACAGCATGAGAACCCTTCCTTGTGTGGGACTTGGTTATCCCAAAAGCCCCTGGGACCCCCAAGTGGTTGGTGAGGAGATGTTATTCAATTCAAAATGATTATTTTTGAATGACCCACTTTCCAAGGGTAGATGGATATGTTTAGAATCTTTGTGGATTTTACCAAGACTATTTGGAATTTGTGTATCAGGAGTTATTATTATTTTCTCTTGGTCTCATACATGTTAGACCCAATTTAAAGTTTTGAGGTAAAGCATTTATGAGGACAATGAAATTTAAAATATGAGTTTTAAAACATTAGGGTGTCAGGGTGGCTCAGTTGGTCAAGTGTCCCGACTTTCGATATCGGCTCTGGTTGTGATCTCGCAGTCGTGTGATTGAGCCCTGGACAGGTCTCCATGCTGAGCGGAGCCTGCTTGGGATCCTCTCTCAGTCTCTCTGCCCCTCTCTCGCTTGTGCATGCTCTCACTTTCTCTGTCTCAAAATAAATAAACCTTAAAAAAAGTTATAAAATATTATGTGATTTATTATAATTTCAGAATTTTAAAGCAGACCCTTGCTGATGTCTAGAAAATACCACTTAAGCATGAGTAGATTAGGTTTTTGTTTATAATTATGGATTATAATTATAATTAGATTATAATTCAGAGTAGGCCTGTATTGCAGGTGTGCACACCTCAAATGTGGTAAAATCTTCTGTTATGAAAGGTGAATCTAATGAAACCCAAACATATTTCACCAGCCTTGGCTACAGTGGCTTTGGTACTCCTAAAACAAATGGTAGTCTTGTCTGGACAGTAGTCCGAACCATAGATGTGAAATTTGTTGTTTTTGTTTGTGTTCTCATAAACTGGTGTATATTTAGATACATCTACTTCAGGAAGTAAGTGGAAACTCCTATTTCTTAAAACTATTCTGTAATAAATGTTTTAATTTTACTGTTTGAAATCAACAGCCTATCAGGTTCTCTGTTCATTTCACAAGAATTACTTGGGGCGCCTGGGTGGCTCAGTCGGTTGAGCGTCTGACTTCGGCTCAGGTCATGATCTCACGGTTCGTGGGCTTGAGCCCCGCGTCCGACTGTGTGCTGACCGCTCAGAGCCTCAGAGCCTGGAGCCTGCTTCAAATTCTGTGTCTCCTTCTCTCTCTGCCCCTTCTCTGCTCATGCTGTCTCTCTCTGTCTCTCAATAGTAAATAGATGTTAAGAAAAAAAAATTAAAAAAAAAGTTACTAAAATACACTGTGCCTCATTCTTTTCTTTTCTTTCTTCCTCTCCTCTCCTCTCCTCTCCTCTCCTCTCCTCTCCTCTCCTCTCCTCTCCTCTCCTCTCCTCTCCTCTCCTCTCCTCTCCTCTCCTCTCCTCTCCTTAACTCTCCTTAACTCTCCTCCCCTCCCCTCCCCTCCCCTCCCCTCCCCTCCCCTTCCCTCCCCTTCCCTTCTTTCCTTTTCTTTCAAGTTTATTTTTGAGAGGGAGAGTAAGAGCACAAGTAGGGAAGGGCCAGAGAGAGAGAAGGAGACAAAGGATCTGAAGTGGGTTCTAAGTTGTCAGCACAGGGCCTAAGGTGGGGCTCAAACTCATGACAACCATGAGATCATGACCTGAGCCAAAGTCAGACGCTCTACCAACTGAGCCACCCAGGCGCCCCTGTAGGTTTTTCTATCTCATGCTTCATAGTCTTGCTGAACATTTATCCAACTTTTTAGAGTAGTGTTTTTTTTTTTTTTTTCTGAAAAGTATGTTTTAGAATACAAGTCTGCTTACTTATGCAGGTGACATTTCTGGTGGCAAAGGGAGAACAATGGAAATTTGAAAAACAATCATGGTTTGTAAACATTTTAATTTATCAGCAGTTTGTTTGAAATTATAAAAGAGAATGATTATTTTTAGGGGCATTTACATTTACTTTGTGCATAGCACTTTCCATGGTATTATTGTATCTTTGAATTCCACAACTCTGTGAAGTGGTTTGAGAGGAGAAAAATGAGGCCCAGGAAACAGAGTTCTTCCTGCCTGATACATGGCAAAAGTCAGAACTCAAGCCTGTTCTGATTCAGATACATTTTCTTAATCGTTGATTGTCCTGTATTTAGATGTATTTTAAGATTTTTGCATTAGAAAAAATATTAATATTTTATTACCATGCTTTAAACTTGTCTTCAAAATGGATTTTATTACAGTTTCATGCACGTATACTGTATTTGTTTATATAGAAACACATGCTATTCCATTTCTTTGGTACTTTTTCTTGAACTGGACTATATCACATCATTTTAATAGTTGGAATTGATCAAAATGATGCTCTCTTCTATGGTTAGTATCAGTTCATTTGTTTATAGTTCCTGCCCTGTTAAAATGAGTTCCCAAAGAGAAATATTCAACCTTTTTCTGACTCAAGTCAGAGAAGTTTTATTTTTCTCAAATAAAAGTTAATCAGACTTTATTGATTGACTATCAGCCATAATAGGGGAGAGGCAGTTAATAACTCAGACTGGAGTTTATAAGGCTAAGATCATCCATTCATCCACAGGCATTGTTTGACTGGTTACCATGTGTCAGGCCCTGTGCCTGTTGCTGGAATACAGGACTTTGCAAGGATGATGGCTAACATTTGTTGGGTACTTTATGTGCCAAGTATTCTATTAATGTGTCTCACCAATATAATTTTCACAGCAACAGAAGTCCATACTATTAGGATCCCCATTTCATAAATGAAGACATAGACTGAGGGGAATTAAGTAATCTGCCAAACATCACACAGCTGATCAGTGTCAGAGCCAGGATTTGATCAAAGTAAGGGTCTCTTAACCACCATTCTCTACAGCCTTTCACACTGAACAAAATGGGCAAGATCCCTGTTCTGGTGGGGCTTCTTTCTAGCTCAAGGAAACAGCCACTAACAAAATAAATAAACAAGGTACTGTCAACTGCTGTCAATAAAAGTTGAAATTGTTCTGGGGAGGAATGGGAGGGACTAGTCTAGGTTGGATGGTGACAAAAATGACTCGCAGAGATAAGTGCAGGCAACAGTGGGCAGTGATACAAGGGAATCAGTATTCTTAAAATTTTTATTATATAAAGTGTTCAGTAATGCTAGCTGTTAATGTTACATTTAGCATAGCCCTTGAATCAGCGATGGTAGGCTATCATGTGATATATTTTTATTTCTTTCAATGATTCCTTTAAGCAATGAAGAGTATGTAGCCAATAAATCCAAAGGTTTTTAAGAAGGAAAGAAGGGTTTGTGCAACTATATTTCATTATTCCAAACCTGGTGTGTCCCTTGAAAACTTGAAATAAGTGAGTTTAGGGCATTTAATCACTTTCCAAAAGGAGGTACAGCTTTCACAAATACATTTAATAATAATATCACAAAATATAATTTACCAAAAGATACATGGTATCAAAATTCTTAGTGACTTCTGTAAAAAAAATATATGACTCTTTTAAACTTAGTTTATTTCCTATTATTTTAAAGTTTGGAAAATTCATGAAATGGCCATACAGTCTATGGTAAGTGACAAACTTGTATATCCATTGACAGAAGAACTTTTATTCCATTCATTAGTTTATTCATTTAACAAAATTTAGGCACTTACCAAATTCCAGACTCTGTTCTCACTGCTGAGGTTACAACAGTTCCCATAGCACAGACTCTGCCTTCACGGACCTTCATTTGGTGAGAGAACACAGTGAAGGAATATATAACATACCAATGAGTGGTAAGTGTGACGGGGAAGGTAAAGTGATGGGGGGAGAGGGGGTTAGGTGCCTGGGAGTGAGGAAGGTAAGGAGCAGCCTCTTTGATGAAGTGCCCTCTGACTAGACCTGAGGAAGTAAGGGAACGGGTCATGCACATGTGTCCAGTAAATGGTCCAGGAGGGGGACCAGCCAGGAGAAGATCCCTGGGTTGAGACTGTACTTGGTATGTTCAAGGAAGCTAGTGCTGCTGGCATAGAGTGAAGGAGGGGAGAATAGAAGGAAATGAGTTTTGAAAGGTGGTTGAGGAGCAGATCATGGAAATGGTCTATATTATTTAAATCATTATTTACCTTAATATACCCAAAGCCTAGGTAAAGAGCCTGGAGCTCACTAATTATTTGAGGGATGCGTTTAATTTTAGGAGGTGACATTAACGAGGACAATTTGGAATTATATTTTGGAAGCACAACTCAAAGTAGCTTGAAGTTAAAAAGGAGGGACAGGGTAACCTTATGTGAGTTACAGAAGCTTCCTTCTAGTCTGTATGTATGAATATGTAGGCTTTCTTCACAGCTTAGCTCTTCCTATATGTTAACAAAGGTGTCTGTTAGATGTCTTGTTTTGTCTTAAGTTTACTCCTGAGGAACACTGATGTCAGTATAGAACTCCTCTCCTGATATCTCCCACAGAAATTTCAGAGAAGGTTCTTACTGGCCCGTGATTTATGAACATGCCCACAGTTAAGTGATATTTTCATTTTTAAGTTTTCATTGTACAATTATATATATGTATATATGAATAAAATGTCTGAGTGGCTTACTGTTACAGGTTTAGGAAAAAGAGTTTTTATATAATATAGTGGGATCAGCTTTGCAAAAAAAGACAGACTTGAGTGGGCTCAAGGCCAGGTTGTGATGCTGTGTGCCTGTGGGTAAGTCACTTAACATATCTGAACTCATTATTATCCCTAAGATGGAGATAATGGTATCCCAGAAGGCAGTTGTAAGGTATAAAGGCTCCTGGCAATTGCTGAATTAATATCTTCATCTTTAATAACCTCCTGGTCCATTTTTTAAGACATATACTTTGCAGTTGTTGTACATATTTACAGGGTTTCTCGCCTAGGTATTGGCTCTAATTCCAGTATTTTTGTCTGGAAAGCTGCCTGCTTTAATTTCTGTCGGAATCGATAGTGGCTTTAAGGACCTAGGTAGCAGTTATTAAGAGAAATTTGGGGAAATACAGCTACCATTGTAGCTATTTCAGGAAGACCCTCACTGCTTTTCTTAATTTCATAAGGGTTAAACATAAAACATGAAAACATTTCCGTTAAACATCATATTTCCATATAATACTCTCTTTTGTTACATACTCTGAATGTGTAAGCAAGTCTCCAGACACCAGGTAGGCTGAGAGGGAGGAGAGACCAACTGTCTCATTTGATGTACTTATTGGGAAGTACCAGAGGATTCTGGAATTGCCTCACTCTTTGTTTACAGTGGCCACTTTCAAAGAATGTGCTGCATGCAGTGCAAAATGGTCTGTGAATTAAGGCTGAGGAGAAGATGCCCACATTTCTGCTACAATTCCTTTACGAATAGTTTGGGGAAGACTGTTTAAAAGAGAAGTGAAAAGAAGCAAAAGAAATCATGGACTATAATAAAACAAACAAAAGCTCCTTAACCTTTCCTGTATATTGAAAATATAAACCATTGGTCTTGTTTTGCTATAAATTGGGCAAAGGACAACCTTATACTTTATTGGCAACATAAAAAAGAGTTTAATCCTCCCCTAGATTTGTGAAATTATGACATACTCATTGTAAGAATAGAAAGGCAATGCTTTTCATCATATAGTCTTTTATCCTGTAGTTTTCTTGTGGCACAGGAAGGAGGTTAAGAACAAGAACTCTGGAAACGGACTGCCTTGGTTTTAATCACAACTGTGCAACTTTAAGCATTTTAGTTGACCTCCTTGTGCTTCAGTCTCCTCTCCTGTAACATGAAGATATTTATCATATGTGTCTCCAAGAAGTATTTTGAAGATTGATTTAATGTGTAAAACTAGGAGAAAGTGCCTGGCACATTATAAGCTCTTATGAAAGTATTAGTTGTTATCATGATTAGCATACAAACGAAGCAACAAAGGGTGTGCTAAAAGTAATTAACTTGAACACTTACTGTGTTTCTAAAAGTAGGTTTCATATAAGGAATGAGAAGTCAGATTCTAATCCACTGTGTGCCAATTTATTCTGCATTTCTTAAGAAGCATCTTCTTTTCCTTCATATTATTTGAGGTGATAACTGATTTCATTCACTCAATAAGTTATTTCTTGATTGCCTACGGCATTCTAAGCATGGGGGAGAGGGTGGTAAACAGGATTCTCTGCTCCAAAAGCATTAATCCATCCCTTTTCCACTCTGTGGTAAAGTGTAGTCCCCACTTAGCCTTTGTAGAACAGTTCATTTTACCCACTTTTGTTTCCCCATTATTTAGTAAAATCACTTGATGATTTGGGATACCCTCTTTGCAAACAGTTTCTTAGAAGCTATCCTTTGTGTATATCTTTTGATTGTGTAAATTAAAAAAATTTTTTTTTACTGTACCTACCATTCCATATTATGTTAGTATCTCCTTATGTTGAAGGATCATAGATATCTCTTTAGAGGGGATTTTTCTTACCAACACCTTTGAACTTAGAAACTGGAAAGCACAGGATTAGAAACGACACCTTCTGTCAAACGTTTTCCAGAAAATGCTTCTAATAACATTGTCATTCAGCTCCAGTCTCAGAGGTGCACTGACTTTGACTACTGAAAAGTGACTTCCTGTAGCACTCTATATTCTGGGATAGTAAAATTGGATTCCAAACACTTGTTGGGAAGCTTGTGATTTGTTGCTTTGAACATTACTGAACTAAAGTACTAACCAACTACCTGTGTTCAGGAGCAACCTTATCTGTCATGTCACATTACCTTGCCTGTTTACGTTTGGAAGAATGTTATGAAAGACAAAGGGAAAGAAATTAAAGGTAGACTCAAGTATGTCTAGTACCTTTAGCAGGTAAGACCAAACTGATGATATTAGAGCCAGGTGTGCTCACACACCTGCAATAGAAAAATACAGACATTACTTCTGTAAGGAACACATGTTCTGACGTCTTATACTAAGTGGTTATATCTCCCTTGATTACAGTGTAAATACAATGCTAATTTCCACACCTGGAGTCAAAAAACTTGCCAAATGGCAAGGATGATTTAAAGAATCCATTGCCAAAGATAATTTTTGAGGAAAGAGTATCTGTCTGTTCCCAAATGGCAAAAGAACATCATCAATATCTTCTTTAGCATTCAAGACAGGAGACAGATGCTACTAATAAAATATAACAAGCTCCTCATGGTTTTGTTTTTAATAAGACACAAATGATTTCATGGTCCTATAATTTGAACTGTCAGTCTAATATAGTAAGTTTGTATTGAAAATTTGATTTTTTAAAAACTGGAGTGAGAAGTTAATTCGCTGTTATATGCAACATTTTTTCTGTGCATAGGGAATATTAGTGAAAAAAATGTGATAAAGAACAATTAGACACCTGAAATATTAAAACCTTCTGACTCACTGAGATGCAATAGATATTAAAGTGCCTCTGAATTTAGTAGAAGAGCACCTGGAATCTTGGGTTATTATTACTCCTTCCCTGCCCGTGACCCGGTACCGTTGGCAGAGTGGCTTCATGGATGTGTGCCTTCTGCAGTAGCTCAGGTCACTCTGCTTGGTTTAGTGCTCTGCTGTCACTGTCTTAAAATTCTTAGTGATTTTTTAATGAGGATCCCACATTTTCATTACGCCCTTGGCCCTGTGTATCATGGAGCCAGTTCTATCCATTGACAGGTTACTTCTCTGAATTTCAGACAAGGCAAAAAAGATCTTGATAGATCCAAAACTGTGGAATTCTGTGAGTCCTAACAAAGTTCACGAGGTGTTGAAAGGTCCTGCTCCACCTTAATGCAGTGCTTCTCAACCAGGAGCAATTTTGCCCCCTAGTGGGCATTCCACAAGGTCTGAAGACTGTTCCTTGTCCCAGCTCAGGAGAAGGTGTTACAGGCATCTAGAGGGTAGTAGGATGTTTGACCCTACAATGCAGAGGATAGCCCCCACAACAAAGAATTTGGGGACCCTAAATTTCAACACTGCTGTTGTTGAGAAATCCTGCACAACCCATTATTTGTGTCTCCAACACTTGGCACTAGCCCCGGGAAATTGCTCGTTGAACCAGTGGGTGCAGCCTGGATCTCAGGTTGTTGTATTCCTTATTGTATGCAGACTGAAGAACAAATCTGGTGATTACTCAGTGTAATGTAACATTTGCGTGAGGTGTGATGCAGAGATGCTTTCCTTAATGCTCTTGCACTTCTCACATTTACCTAATTAACTGGCAGGCCCCTTACTCTCTTAAAACCTTCTCTAAAGCATACCACACTCACAGTTGATGGATGGCTTTCCATCATGCCCTTGTACATATGACACCTGTTGTGCTGTCTGTCGGTGTACCAAGTCATTTGGGTTTGTTCCGAAATCTGTTTATGCCATTGTGTTGGTTGCTATAATTATGCATTGTAATCAACTCTTACGGAAATGCAGGACAAGAAAAACACTAAAAAGTAGAGAGATTTCAGTGAAAGTCTAAGTTGAATGCTTTGGAACGATTCAATAAAGGTGTCACTAAAGAAAACTAATCTTGAATTAACTGTAGGCAAGAAGATTCTAAAGGATTTGGGAGGGAACCATTAAAATTAGATTCTGTGTTGACTTTGCATAACTCTCCTAGTTTTTCTGTTATTTATGGAGATTATAGACAATTACATCTGTGATTTTTGCAAGAAAGACAATACTTTAGCTAGCTGATCCATGCTCAGAGAAAGGGCCTTGTCCTACATTATAGGATTGCAGAATGAATATTTATATATTTTAGGATGATACAAATTGTTAGATTTAGGAATGTAAGTTTAGAGGACTTCCTTAATAGTGCATCAGACAGCAGGGCTTCTACTGTATTTTCTGGTGAGAAACAAAAAAGAAGAACATAATTAGATATTCTGCTTTTGTCACTTCTGGAGCCAAACAGCTCTCGGCTCAGGGAAGTCTGTGAATAATTTTCCTTGCTTAACACCACCTTATATCTTAAGAAGATACTCCTTTAGTTCTTGATTCCACAAACACCAACATAAGGTCTGTCTCTTGCCAGATTCAGTACTGAAGTGTTGAAGACTAATTTGCTTCCTTTTTAGTTCACATATTTTCTCCCTTGCATTTTCCATGTGGCTATATACATTAGAGGTAATGTGTCACAGTCTTTCAGAATTAAATAAGTAAAAATAGAGTATATCAGAAGTGTAGTTGAATCACTTATTTTCAGAATTCTGTTAGAGCCGAAGTAAGAGACTTTTGTCAGTCTGGATGATTGCAGGATGACTTTTCATTATCTTTGCCCTGAGTCAGACATGAGAGCTGACTGGTGGGGCTTTGAATCCTGAGCTTAGGAAAAAAAAAAAAAAAAAAAAAAAAAAAAAGAGTGACTATCTCTTGAATATAAATTAACCCTTGCTATTTTTTTGTTAATTTTCGTAAATACTTTATATGTTTTATTTCCATTTTCCGTCACAGTGTTGCAGATAGTACCTCAACAATTTATAGCCGTAAACATCTTACTTGGCTAGTAAAAGAAAGGATTAAATGTTTATGATGGAAGACATCATGCTCTCTTCTTTCTTTTTAAAGTGTCTCAACAAGTAATACAGAAGTACTGCCTCCCCTGAAAAGATTACAGCATTACAGATGAAGCTAAATTCCTCTTTGTCCATCTCATGTGACTAGTAATGTATCCTTCCAGACCCACATACAGAGCTCAATAGAATTTTTATTGTTGTGGTATCACACTGCATGTCTTGTTTAGTTACTTGTTTGCTTTCTTTAGTCAAGTTGAGTCCATTTGAATCAGATCTTCTATAAATCGACTTCATCTTTTCAGTTGCTATATGATATTCCAGGTATGAATAGTGTATAATATAGGTACATTATAATGACTCTTGCACGTATGCTTCTCCTCCTTTTATTTAGGTCCTAGAAGTAGAATTGGAGACCATTCGTATACAAGCATTGCATTGATGTCTTGGTTCATTTGTTTCCATGGTGGGTTCTTTCTACACTACGTGGTGTGGGGGACAGAAGTCACAGAATCAACGCTTTTTCGACATTGAAGGTGTCTTAGATGTCACCATATGATGTGAAGGATTGATTTGTTTCTCTGTACTCTTAATATTTAATATTTTTCCCTGGAGCTTCCTCTGTAACCTCTCCTGCTTTTGCTACCTTAGGAAAATCCTTTTGGCTCCTCTGTTGCTTCTACTTGAGTAACAAAGTTTCAAACTAAACGTGTTATCTCCTAAGGAATCATTTTAGCAGGTATGTTAGTATATTCAGTCTAAAATTAAAAAAAAAAACAACACTTCATTAACTACTTTCTTGAAATGTTTTGAGTGACTGATTCTTTTAGAATTATATCTGTTGGATATAATTTTAGAATTATATCTATATTAATGCTTTAGATTTTTGAATATTGCTTAATTACCTGACAAGTGGAAAGGGCTTAGATTTAAAATCTAGGTTTTCCTGTAAATCCCACTGTGTGTCATAAATGTAGAATTGGTAAGGCACACTTGTATGTAGAAAACTTTAGGAGTGATCATCTCTTTCCTATCTTCCTTATCTGGATGGTATTTCTTTGCTTGAATAATTATACCCTGCTCATTTAATGGCTTCTGTGTGGGGGGTGTTGTACCCATGATTTTTTCCTCTAATATTTATTAGCAAGAGTAAGAAATCAATATTATTCTCATTTTGTAGTTGTAAAAATTGATAGAGAAGGTAAGTAACTTTCCCAATGATTACCCTGTTAAGAAGTAAGAGAGCTAAGAATTCAAAACAAAGCTTAACCTCTTTAGAACCATATATACTCTTCAATATGCTATGTTAACATAATCTCTTTCCCACCATCATTTAAAAATCATGTGAGTCTCCTTTCTGGAGGTATGCTTAATTTTAATAATTCTTAAAAAAAATTTTTCATTTGCTTTCAGGCATAATTGTAGATAAAATAGTTTTGTGGCAGACAATCACAGTTAATTTTGCATGCTTTTTTTAAGTAATCAAAAGAGCTTACCAAGCTTCAGAACACTTATACTTTTATTTTTATTTATTCACAAACTGTCTCTTGACTTTTTGTTTTCCAAATTTTTCACATTTTTAAAGTAATACATCCTTATAGAAAGTTTGAAGAGTAACCTAAATTATTAAGAAAGTGAAAACTACCAGTGATTCTATCAGCTCTATTTCTAATAGGAAATGAGCAAATGGCTGCTCTCCTCCCAAGACCCCAGCATGTGCTTGTGAACCTGCACAGTGGCCACTTGTCAGCTGCATCATGGGGATGGGAGTGGTGTGGTAGTTTCAAGAAATTCATATGCTCAGTCAGGTTTAGCAAAAATAAAGTAAATGAAGAGTTGGACACACATGTCCATTTACTCGTTAGAAGATTTGGCTCATCTTCCTTATGAATTAATGACGCACTGCTGCAGGCTTGAAAATTCAGAAGTACATGCACGTCTGATCACGTTACAGATGCTCAGTTGGGGATTTCTTTTCATTATCAGTGATTAACTTAATGAAGAAATTAAGAATACGATCTCGATGTCTAAGAGAGTAAGAATTTGTTATCCACGTTTGAGACCACAATATGGGAATGAGTTTTATAACTCTTGCCAAGTACTTTTCTTAAGAGATACCTGAGTGAACAGGTGATTGCTCCACTTACAGAGTAAGGGGTGGGGTGGGGGGGCTGTGAATGTGATGTCTATACCTGCTTGCTTCCTACACATTAGCTATGGAGAACTTCCCCTACATTCTCAGTATTGCTATCTTGATACATTATTTTTTTTTCTTAGCTTTTAATTACTTTTTTTCTTAGCTTAGAATATCAGAAAGACATTTTACCAAACTCCTAGGATTTACTCATTGTTCTGTTACTGTATTTTCATTTTAATGCGATTTTCTTCTTACTAGTAAGTCTACACTTATTGAGCATAAGCTATGTGCCAATTACTATGCTAAGTGCTTTACATGCTTTATTTAGATTTTCCATCTTTTTGATACAGGTTCATAATATTGACTGTTTTACAAATGAGAAATGGAGGCTTAGGAAGGAAAAAAGAAATTAGCCAAAATGTTAGAGCTGATAGATGACAGAACCAAAAACTCTCACCCACGTGTACCTGAGTTGCAAAGTCTGTTTTCTTACCGCTCTGTTATAACTTATATATTTCAAAATTTCTTTATGGAAAAAATAATTTTTCATTTAATTTCTCTCTTTAGACTTGTCTAAAATCTTTTAGTTTTATCATAATCCTGGGTTACTAATTTCAACTTTAAATTTCCCCTAAGTGTTAGTTGACTCTGTGGTTATTTGAGTTATTAATATATGTTTATTAGGCAGGAAGTTGAATATTTTTAGGCTTAAAACATTTATATACTGGTTTTCCTTCCGAAATTTTTACCCCTGTTTGAGTGACGTTATAAAATTATTTAAAAACCTGTTTCTCCACCCTGACTTTACATTGTGTAACACAAAGAATCTAAACTAATATTTTAAATAAGCAAAATCTATTAAATCAGACTTTGTGAGCTGGGACCCGACCTCAGAAGCTTCTAGTGCTGCTAATGTGCATCCAGCGTACAGAAACAGAGACTTAAAATGCAGCTTTTGGTGGTAACATGTCACTGAGTGTCCTTTAGAGCAGTGGATCTCAATTAGTATGCATCAGAATCCTGTGCATGGAGAGCTCCTTAAAGCACAGATTGCTGGGCCCAGTGCCCTGAGATCTGAGGTGGACCCAGGAATTTGCATTTCGAACAGGTTTTCAGGTGATGCTGACACTGCTTTTTCTGGCTGTCTTTTGAGAACCACTTCAGATCTACATGTTACTCTTTGAGGATCACTGATTTAGGGTCTCCCTTTCTGAGTTTTTTTTTTTTTTTTTAGAAGTGATCACCATACCTACCCACCCTTCCAGCTGCTTACCCACATAGACTTTTGAAACTGTCTTCAGGATTACTAGGAGGCCTCAAATGCTCATTACCAATGTTGAAGTTCAGTCATATCTCCAGAAGAATTTGTTTTTGTCCACATGGAAGAACCTCAGATGAATTTGACTCTGCCCTTTCATCTGTTCTTTCAACTATAAAGCAGAGTACTTCGATTTAGAGATCTCTTCATACCAGAGCTATAGGGCTTTTTTTTAAAGTCCTTTGGTGATTTTTTTTAAGTTTATTTATTTCTTTTGAGAGAGAGGGAGGGAGGGAAGAGCAGAGAGAGAGGGAGAGAGAGAATCCCAAACAGGCTTTGTGCTGTCAGCACGGAGCCTCCCATGGAGTTTGATCCCATGAGCTGTGAGATCATGACCTGGGCCAAAATCAGGAGTTGACCCTTAACCAACTGAGCCACCCAGGCGCCCTGATTTTTTAAAATCTCAAAAGGCAAACATTTTGCCTAATTTCAAATTCCAATTTGTTTCTGGCAAAAGAGTGTCTTTGTCAACTATGTTAAGTGATTTCAGATAAATTAGGGTTAACCAAAATTTACCAAAGGATCACTGAACTTGGAAAGTTGGAATTAAAATTTTTTTTCCCATTATGGTAAAAAAGACAACAAAATTTACATTTTAAATGTTACAATTCGGTACTATCAACTACATTCATAATATTATGCTATCATCACCACCTCTAGCTCCAGAACTCTTCATTTTGCATAACTGGAACTCTCTATCCATTAAATAGTAACTTCCCATTCATTCTTCCCCCCAGCCCCTGGCAACCACCATTCACTTTCTGTCTTTATGAATTTGACTATTGTAGATATTGCATATAAGTGGAATCATACAATATTTGTCTTTTGTGACTAGCTCATTTTACTTAGTATAGTGTTGTTGAGGTTCATACATGTTGTAGCATATGTTAGAATTTAATTGCTAAAAAAGGGCTGAATAATACTGTTTTGTGTGTGTGTGTGTGTGTGTGTGTGTATGTGTGTGTGTGTGTATTATATATAATTACTACATTTGCTTAATCATTCATCTTTCCATCAACACTTGGGTTACTTCCACCTTTTGGCTATTGTGAATAATGCTGCTGTGAAAACAGGTGTGCAGATACCTATATTTGAGTTCCTACTTTCATTTCTTTTGGGCATATACACAGAAGTGACATTCCTGGTTCATGTGGTAATTCTTTTTAATTTTTGATTAACTGTAAATGGAAGAGAAAAGAACAGATAAAACCTTGTTACTCAACTTTTAAGTTGTCGGTATCTCTGTATAAACTACAGATTGCTTGTATAAGCATGATAGATTTGGGCAGAGACAATTTCCATTTTAAAATTGAAATTAACAATTCCATGTTCAATCTGTTGTTTAATAAAATTATCTACAAGATTTTCTTTGAGAGGAGATAATTTAGATGCATACTTTATCAACTACATATATTTCTAGGGCCGTTGACGTAAGTCCTATAAAATAACATCAAAAATCTCAAATTCATTCCTTTATGGGTGGTCCAAGATACCAGTTAGAACTGTCTTCTTTATGTTGACTTTAACTGGGAAAGGATAGGTGGAAGGTAGAAGAATTAAGAGTAACAAATTCCTTTTGGCAAGAAGTTCTTCAGTTATAAGAAAAATTATGTCATCCCTTAGTTACAATACCTGCAGTTCATTAATTGTTTTTGTAGTACAGTGATACTGTTTTCTACACAACCACATGAAAAGGTTTAACATAAAGGCAAGCACATGAACTCTGAACTCATGCAGACAGGTTTCTCTTTCTGATTCTGCTACTTAATAGAAAAATATTTAATCTTGCTGTAGGTTATAAATCAATTTACTCAACCCATTTTTTTCTTTTTCTCATTAAAAATTTTATCTTTACTTTAAGAACTATGAGAGCAGCAGATGCCCAAAGTTTTTTTTGTTTTATTTTTTAAATAAGTAGTTCAAAAGACTTATAATACAAAAAGATCAGTGTCCAAGCTATCTCATCTCCCATTATCTTGTTGCACAGAGCAAACCCTTTTACGCTCTTAGGAGATACTCACCTTCAAATATAAAGTAATATGTTTATATGGTTATTTCTTACTGATTTTAGGCAGTATCTATTATGACTATGGAAAATGAGGATTGGCTGATAAATATGGATTTATCTTATGCTTTACTATAACTTTCACATACCTACTTCCACCATCACAATATAGATCTATTACTTATGAATTTATAATCACTATTTACATTATTGTAATTTGGTAACTTTGATTTACTACAGAAATACAAGTAGTATACTGTGATGACGTTTCTTATAAAGCCTCTCTTCTAGGAGTTATCAGTTGTCTTAAAAATTAAACTATTTTTAGAATAGTTTTAAATTTATACAAAAATTGCAAAGATAGTACAAAGAATTCTGTATGCCCCACACCCCATTTTCCGTATCCTTTGTTGGTATGGTACTTTTGCTCAGTTGATGAACTGATATAATTATTTTTAATTACACCTCATACTTTATCCATATTTCATTAGTTTTACCTAATGGCCTTTTTTCTCTTCCAGTGATCCATCTAAGATCTCACATTACATTTAGTCATCATTACCTAGGCTCCTCTAGACCATGACCATTTCTCAGACCTTCGTTGATTTTGATGACCCTTGTAGGTGTTAAGAAGACTGGTCAGATATTTTTCAGAAGCATCCTCAGTTGGGATTTACCTTATTTTTTTCTCATGAACTGGAGTTATGAGTTTTGGGGAGGAAGACCACAAAGATAGACTGCCATTGTCATTACATCACATCAAGGGTACATATTATCAACATGACTTACACTGCTCATGTTGACTTTGACCCTATTAGGTTGCTCCATGGTAAAGTCACTCTTCGTCACTTCTGTACTGTACTTTTTGGAAATGAGTCACACACAGCCCTTAGTTAAGGTGCGGAAATTACACTCCCCCTCTTTGAGGACAATGATCTACATACATTATTTGTAATTCTTCTACATGAGAGATTTGTCTGTTCTCTTCCATTTATGTATTATGTCACATGTGACTCATGGATATTTACTTTATAACTCAAGCTATACTCCAGTATATTTTGTTGCATAAATTGTTCAGGCTTGGACACTGGAAGCTCTTTTAGTTGGCCCTTATATCCCTTTGACATACTTCCATCATTGTGGGTTTTTTTGTGTGTGTTTTTTAAAGCGTTTCCTTACTTTCTGGCACTGCAGAATACTCTAGAGTTATGTCTTATATCTTCTGCCCCAGTTCTAGAATTAGCAATTTCTTCAAGTTCCTTTTATTGGAGAAAAGTAGAAACCAAGATCTAGCACTCCATGTGTTCATTGCTGTTTAGGTGTTAACTGCTTCTAGGCCCTTTGAACTGAGCAAGGAAATGTCTGTGTTTACAATTCCATGTAGATACAAATGTCTATAAGTAATTCTATATGTAACCATCTGTGTCTTTATTAAGCCAAACATGAGTTTATTCTGCTATCTCTAAGTAGGACTGCTAATGTATATGCAGTAAGGATAGGAGAGAAGAGACAGGACAGCTGAGAAAGAGAAGAGAGGAAGAGAATGGATAGTACACACTACTGGATATAAGGATGTAACCCTAATTTCTGTCAATGTTTCTCTGTCTCTCCAAAAGGCAATTTTGAAAATTTATTCATTTAAGAAGATTTAAAAAAAAAAAATATATATATATATATGTAATTTAATCAAAAGATGATAAAATAAAGAATACCAATATTTGTGATTAATTGTTCTGAAGATGGTGTATCATAACATTACCCAAAGGATTTTTACTTTTTACATACTTTTTCTTTTTTTATGTGTTAAATGGGACTGTATATTGAAATGCAGGGAGAGACATACGGGCTGTAAAGTGAGAAGTAGAAAGGATGACAGAAAGAGAGGCGAATTGATTGATGGAATAGTATTGCCACCTCATAGCCTTTCAGGATTTCTACTAAAGTATTTTGCATATGAATGAGGATAAATCATCTTGGTTATGGTCTCTATACAGAGATGGATCAGCTTTTCAGTAAGAGCTCTTATTACCTGGGTAAAATAGGGCAAGTTTCTCAACTTCTTTCTTAATGTTTTGATTGAAAAAAATGGGAATAGCAATGCCTATTTTACTGAGTTGTGAGGATTACTTGAGATGAAGTTTCTAAAGGACCAACCATGGTGATTGGTGTAGAATAGAGAATTACCGGATACAGCTCCTGGTCTAATTTGTGTGCCAAATGGCACTGAAAGGACCAGGGCTTTTCAGCATTTTTCTAGCATGTGTGTGGGAGGCTGGATTAATTCTAGGACTTGTCAAAGTTTGGGTGTGACTTATGTATCACCACCATATGTGCTTCAAACTTACTGCCCAAGTGAAAAAAAAAAAAAGATGTTTGATTTGATGTAGTTTTACCGCATTTTAAGGAGATTTTATGAATGAGAAACTGAGCTTATATACATTTCAACACTAGAATTGTTTTAATGAGTTACCATTATACATTTAAAATTATTTGACTTGCTTTACAATCTCATAATTACAAACCAGGTCACATTATTTTATTCAGTTTTTTTTTGTTTTTGCAAATAAAGTTTTTTTTTTATTTGTCACCATTAAAAGTCTGAATTTTAAACAGATTCTTAGAGTGGTAGTTCACATCTTATACCTCATTCGACTTTAACACCTGTCCCATCCCCAGTAGCATTTCCAAAACTATTACTTTCACTGGGAAGCTCCCTGAATTTTCCCAATTCAAACTGTGCTTCTTGAGCATTTTTACCTTTCTAATGACAGCCTCACAGAGAAGATCGATTGGCAAGTCTTTTCTGGATCTTTCCCCGTGCTATCTGTAGTCCATTTATTGACCGCTTCTTTCAAATCATTTGCATCTCTCAGGTCATGATCTCCGTTGTCTCGATTTGGTGGTGAGCGTAAGAGGTCTTCAGACTCTGATTGTTATGTTTTTTAGGTAAAACTAACCCCCGTTGAAACAAATAACCATCTGTCATCTTGACATCATCAACATGAGCTTGAGTCATGATCTGCCATTTTTTTTTTTTTTTTTTTTGACCGTGGAGCATTTTTGTCATGGTTCATGCAGTGAACATTCCAGTAATTAGGTTGAATTTTCTAAATGCAAACTTATCATTTTGCAGATTAGCAAGGCTCAGTTCAGAAACCTTTGAGGCCGTCCCATCCATTTTGATCCCCTGGAGTCTCGTGACTAGTATTTTTCTGAAATTTCTTAAATTGACAAAGCTGGTGCTTTCGCATGAAACCACTCTTTGTTAGAAAATGGATCTAACTTTATTCTTGGTCCATTTTTTGCCACTTGTCATAAGGTGCTTCGCACTCCCCTCCCCCCCCCCCCAGCACCCCCAACTGCCATGGTGCTGCTCAGAGAGCAAAAAGGGCGCATTGTTTAAATTTATTCTTTAGGTCAAGTCACTTAAACCCTTACTTGTCTGTTTATCACCACGTTGAGAATTATCCCTAAACTTCACCTCATTGTGTTAATTGAATATTCTGGAAAATCTGGGGCTATACTCAGACTGTAGAGTGGGGGTGGGGTGGGAACTGGCATTACATTGGCGCACTCCTGTGGTGGAATTCATTGCCAACAATGGGCTTTTTGGTTCCTGTCCAGGTTGCAAAGATGTTCCACCTGGCTACTAATACGTATTAGTTTCCTGTAGTATGGAAACAAATTGCCACAAATCTACGATGGCTCAGTTCTGTAGGTCAGGAGTGTAGGTTGTCTTGTCTGATTCCTCTTGTGTCTTAACAAGAGCAAGGTGTTTGCCAGTCTGGACTCTTTTCTGGAGCTTCTGGAGGGAAATGTGCTTCCAGGCTCATTCAGGTTGTTGGCAGAATTCATTTCCCTGTGGCTTTAGATTGAGATCCTCCTTTCCTTGCTGCAGTTCATCCTCAGCTCCTAGGGGCTGCCTGCATTCCATGGTTTGGGATCCCCTGCTTTAGAGGCAGCCAGAGCAGCCTGAGTCCTTCTCACCCTTCAAGTCTGTCCAACCTCTCCTTCTGCCACATCTCTCAGACTCTTCTGCCTCCTTCTTCTTTAAGGGCTTAGGTGATTATTAGGTTGAGTGCACCCAGATAATGCAAGATAATTTCCCTTTTTTTTTTTTTTTTTTAATTTCCCTATTTTAAGATCCAAAACTTTAATCACATCTGGAAGTCTCTTTGGCCATGTAATGTAACGAAAAGATGATAAATGATAGATAATGAGAATAAAGAATGCCATATGTGTGAAGGTTCTAGAGATGAGGGAGTAGAAAGTAGGTTGTTTTGTTTGTTTTTTCTTTCTTTCCTTTTTTGTTTGTTTGTTTTGTGGTGGTGGTGGTGGGAGGCACCTTCCTTTGCCTACAACACCAGATTACAACTTATTTTTGGTTCAATAAACCTAGACTCCACTGTTGGCCCCTAAAGTACAGCACCTCCCAGTCCAGAGGCATACCTTGCAATAGTCATATGTTCTGCTATATTGAGCTTTCTGTCTCCACAAGCCCTCAAATCCTGGTGTGGGACACAGGTCACCAGCCTGGGTGCTCTCCTTCCTCAGTGTATATATTTTTATTTCAGAGATCTTGTTTTATATCCCTGCCACTAAGCTGCTGTCAGGAGGCCTCCTGGTTTGCTGTGAAAACATGTCCCTGGATACATTTTTCTAACTTCACTATTAAAGGAGTTGAGAAAGGGGTCTTGATCTGCTGCCCCCCAGAAGCCTCCTGCCTTTTTATGCAGATTTATTTACTTCTTCTGTAGAATCAGCTTTGAAGGACAGGGATGGAAACTCTCTTAGAGTTGATAAATGGATTAAATGAACCAGTATTCAGGAAGCATAATGGTGAGGTGGTTATGAGCATAAGCTCAGAAGTAACAGCGCCTGGCTTCAGAGCCCATCTCTGTTGTTAAGGAGCTGGGTGACCTTTATGTGTTGCATAACCTCTCCTTACCTCAGTTTCCTCATCTGTAAACTTCACTGGATTGTGGTGAGAATTAAATTATTACATCTAAAATGGCACTAGACACATAAAAATCACATAAAGATGTTTATTGTTATAATTATTATTTGCATAAATACAAGGAGCAGAATAAGTGACATTTAGAATATTGCTCTGGAATTAGGCTGCCTGAGCTTTCCTCCAACCTGTAGCTGTTACTAGCTTTGTGTCTTTGGATATCTAAAAGTTACTAACACTTTCTATACCTCAGATTCTTCATCTATAAAATGGGAACAATAATTGCTCTCATTTTGTGGTATTTTTGTTGGTGGTATCATGAGAAAATGAAAAAAAAATTGTAAGAGCTCAAGAAATTGTAGATTCAATGCATGTGTTAAAGTTGAAAAAACAATACTTATTGTGGGTTTCTTTTATTTGGGGAGGATTTGTTTTTTTATACCAGGGGTTAAGGAATAATAGGGATTTGGGATTTTTAGCCCCTTCAATAATCCACCTTACTAAGAGTCTCAGAATTTGCTGTCCCACTGTGTAGCATGCCCGAGGTTTACACTTAAGGATTCAAGAGTACTTACAGGTATTTGCCTAACTCTAACTTTTAAGTTTGGTTTTTGCTGTCAGCTCCCATTTATTATTTGGTTAAATGTTGTTTTTGTATCTCATCTTCATTGCTCTTTGGAGATACCCATTATTTTCTTAGGAAGCTAGCACTGTTATAAAAATCATATGTATTGAAATTTATCTAAGACCGTAGTTACTAGAATAATTAATATACTGTTCTGCTTAAAGCAGAAGTTGAGGCTAACATAATTTATAAGTCCTTCTCAATAGGTATTACTTTTTTTAGAAATCATTTCTATTCCTGATTACATAACTTGATTTACAAAACTGTATTTGGTGAACTATATATACTTTTCCATTTCTAAATAGTTCTGAAACATTTCTGCCTGTTCTGCCCCCATTATTCTTCACTGGGGGGATCCTATCATTCTTCACTGGGGGAGAAGGTAAAGGTGGAAAACAGAATAGGGTGGTAAGATTCATTAAGTGAGTATCCCTTTCTCATACATCACAGATTTAAATTATTCATAGTTTGTGTTTTGAATTATTAATCATACTTACCCTGTAGATCGCAATCTCATGTGGTGTATTTTTTGCTCTGCTCAATTCCAGTATTGAGGAAAACCTTTTTTTTCTCTGTCAAATTATTGTTTTTTGTGGTGGTGGTAGTGGGTGGCACCTGCCTTTGCCTACAACCACCATATAAACATAGTGTGTCACCACAGTTGATCAAATTTATGTTGAGGCATGTAGTTTTTGGAAATTTTCTCAAGGTACTTTTGATTTTTCCCCTGATAACTATAACCTACAGAGACCAGGAATTAGACAAATACTGATGTGAGAAGTTGCAGAATGAATAAATTCTAACTTGTATCAAGTCGAGCAGCCATCTTTGAAGAAAAATTTCAGAGTATCTGTAATACGAGCCACACAAGAAAGAAATAGCTCTAACCCCTTGCAAAAAGCCTTTTCCATTCAGGTACTCTGTGTTTTTTGATTAGAGAGTTTAGTCCATTTACATTTAAAGTAATTATTGATAGGTGTGTACTTATTGCTATTTTGTTCATTGTTTACTTGTTTTTATAGTTTCTCTGTTCCTTTTTTCTTCTCTTATTCTCTTCCTTTGTGGTTTGATGACTTCCTTCAGTGGTATACTTAACATTCTTTTCTCTTTATTGGTTATGTATTTATTATAGATTTTTGCTTTATGATTAGTTACCATGAGGTTTACACACACCACTTATTTCTATAATAGTCTCTTACCAGCTGTTAACAACTTAAGATTGGTCCCAGTCTAAACCTCAATATTTCTCCCTCCCTCTGTATTTTACAATTTCAGTGTCAATTTTACTTGAGTATCCCAAGTAATTAATCCACTATCTTTACTGTATTTTTACTTTTGTAGTGAGATTTATTCTCTTGTAGGTTTTATCGTAAGTAGTGCACTTCTTTTTAGACTAAAGAAGTCCCTTTAACTTTTCTTGTAAAGCCTGTTTAGTGGTTGTGAGCCCCTTCAGCTTTTGCTTATCTAAAAATATCTTTATCTCTTCTTCAGATCTGAATGGTAACTTTCCTGGGTAGAGTATTTTTTATTGGGATTTTCTTTTTAAGCACTTTGAATATGTCATGCGACTCCTTTCTGGTCTATAAGTTTCTGCTGAAAGCTCTGCTGATAGTCTTATGGGGATTCCCTTGTACATAACAAGTTGTTTTCCCTTACTGCATTCAATATTCTCTGCTTGTCTTTAAATTTTGACTTTTTAATTACAGTGTGTCTCTGAGTCTCTTTGGGTTCATTGTGTTTGGAACTGCCTGGACTTTCTGCATCTGGCTGTTGGTTTCCTTCTCCAGGTTAGGGAAATTATTAGCCATTATTTCTTAAAACAAGATTTTTGTGCCTTTCCCTCTCTCTTCTTCTGGGACCTCTAATATGAATGTAGTCCATGTAATTTTGTCCTATAAACACCTTCAGTTGTCTTCACTTTTTTTTCTTTTGACTGCTCTGATTGAATGAATTCTACTGCTTTGTCGTTCAGGTGACTGATCCTCTCTTCTGCTTCATCTAGTCTGGTGAACCCCTCTAATGTATTTTTCAGTTCAGTTATTTTACGGTATTCTTTAGCTCTGTGACATTTGTTTGGTACTTTCTTGTATTTTTTATCTTGTTTTTGAAGTTCTCATTGTGTTCATCTGTTCTTCTCCACAGTCTGATGAGCATCTTTGTGACCATTATGTTGAACTCTTTATCAGTAAATTCTGTTTCATTAAGGTTTTTTTCCTGAAGTTTTATCTTGTTCTTTCATTTAGAATATATTTCTCTGTTTTTTTCAGTTTGCTTGTCTCTCTGTTGTTTTTTGTACAGTAGATAAAACAACCACCTCTCCAATTCTTGAAGGAGTGGCCTTGTGTAGGGAACAAACTTGTCTTTCAGCTGTGCCCTAAATCTTTGTCTTATCTCAAACTTTTGTGCTTGTCCAAGCAGACTTTTATATGTTTAAAATTTTTTTTAACGTTTATTTATTTTTAAGACAGAGACAGAGCATGAACGGGGGAGGGTCAGAGAGTGGGAGACACAGAATCTGAAACAGGCTCCAGGCTCTGAGTTGTCAGCACAGAGCCCAACGCAGGGCTTGAACTCATGGACCGCGAGATCATGACCTGAGCCGAAGTCGGCCGCTTAACCGACTGAGCCACCCAGGCGCCCCTGTTTAAAATTTTTTTAACATTTATTAATTTTGAGAGAGAAAGTGCACACACACACAAACAGGGCAGAGAGAGAGGGAGACACAGAATTTGAAGTAGGCTCTAGGCTCTGAGCTGTCAGCACAGAGCCTGATGCGGGGCTCAAACTCATGAACCATGAGATCATGACCTGAGCCAAAGTCAAGCGCTGAGCCACCCAGGTGCCCTGACCTTTTATATTTTTAATAGCTCTCAGTAGTTGAGAATATGCCAGGACCTGTCAGTGTCCTTAAGGGGAAGTTCTCAGCACCTAGATTCAGACTAACTGGAAGCCAGGTCATCAGGCAACAGTTTTTAAAGTGTGCAGATATATACAGTCCTGTGGGACTATAAACCTAAATCCCATTATGGTGGCAGTTATAGAAATTGAGGTTCTAGACAAGTGTAAGCTCTTTTATAGAAGATACTGGTGAGCTGCAGGAAGGCAGAGTACCAAGATAGCCTCTGTAACCTGAGTTTCTTAGAAATATCTCCAAAGTCCACCAGGTATATGCCAAACCTGCCCCTCAGGCCAAAGCTTCAGGACAAACAGAGGCTTCCTTCACCGAAAATCAGGGGTGTGCGTAAATCTGCTGTCTTTGTAGTGCCCTGAGTGTGGCAGCCTGCCAACAACTATTTATCTGATTGCCACAATATCATAGGACCTAGAAAGGCAAGCTCCCCTGGCCACCAGAGCCTGGAGGTCAAGGGATGTCCACTGGGCAGTGACTGTAGAAACCATGGAGCCAGACGTAAAAACTAGGACACCAGCTCTGTGTAGGGCTTTTCCCCAACCCCCAAAGGAGACATTGGCACTCTGGAGCACAGCAGATACAGTTAACAAAGGTAGCTCCTGCCCTTCAAGGTCTCTGGAAAGGATTCGAATCAGCCCTTAGATGCTGCATGTTTAATTAGAAGCCTGCACCTTAGGTCACAGCCACAGTGATTACCTAATAGGCCCTATTCACAGAAAGACTAAGCTCCTGGGTCTGTTGCCTCTTGCTGTGCACTGGGGGAGGTAACTGTTTAAGAACTCTTTCTCTGTTGGTTGGAGTGTTTTGGGACTTAAAATCATAAACCCATGTGTATGCTACCTACAACAGACTCACTTTACATGTAAGGACACACACAGCCTGAAAGTGAAGGGATAGAATAAGATATTCTATGTCAATGGAAACTAACAGAAAGCTGGAGTAGTTACATCAGACAAATTGAACTTTAAAGCAAAGACTGTAATAGACAAATGGGTGTTACATAATGATAAAGGGCTCAATCCAGCAGGAGGATATAACATTTGTAACTATTTATGTACCCAACATAGAAGCACTAAATATACAAAAGCAAATATTAATAGACTTAAAGGGAGAGATAGGCAGCATTACATACTAATGAGTTTAATACCCCATTGACATCAGTGGATAAATCATCCAGACAGGAAAAACAAGAAGACATTGCCCTGATATCAAAACCAAACAGGGGTGCCACAGGAAGAGAAATTACAGGCCAATATCCCTGAAGAACATAGATGCAAAAGTCCTCAACAATATATCAGCAAACTGAATTCAACAGTGCATTAAAAGGGATTATGTACCATGATAAAGTGGGATATTTATTCCAGGGATGCAAGGACGGTTCAACATCTGTAAATGAACTAGTGTGATACACCACATTAACAAATGGTGGGATAAAAATTATATGATCATCTCAAAATGCAGAAAAAGCATTTGAGAAAATTCACCTTCCATTTATGATTAAAAACCCTTAACAAAATGGGTATAGAGGGAATGTACCTTCATACAATAAGGACATATATGACAAAGCCACAACTAATATTGTTCTTTCAGGAACAAGACAAGGGTGCCCATTCTTGTCACTGCTATTCAGCATAGTATTGGAAGTCCTCACTAGAATAATTAGGCAAGAAAAGGAAATAAAGGCATCCGAATTGAAAAGGAATTAACAAAACTGTCACTATTTGCAAATAGCATGATGTATTTGGAAAATCCTAAAGACTCCATCAAAAACCTATTAGTACTAATAGATGAATTAAGTTTCAGGATACAAAATCAGTACACAAAAATTCTGTTTGTTGTGTTTTAATACACTGATAATAAACTTTCAGACAAAGAAAATAATCCCATTTACATATGCATCAAAAATAATAAATTTCCTTGGATAAATTTAGTCAAGTAAGTGAAATATCTGTATGCTGAAAACTGTAAGATATTAATGAAATAAATTGAAGAAGACAGAAATAAATTGGAAGAGTCAATGTTGTTAAAATGTCCATGCTAACCAAAGCAGTCTATAGAATCTGTGCAATTTATATCAAAATTCCAATGACATTTTTCAAAGAAATAGAACAAATAATCCTAAAATTTATATGTACCCCCCCCACACACACACAAAATCCCAAAATAGCCAAAGCAATTTTGAGATAGAATAAAACTGGAGGCATATGCTCCCTGATTCAGACTGTCTGACAAAACTATAGTAAGTAAAACTGTATGGTATTGGCGTAAAAACAGACCCATAAATCAAAGGAAAAGAATAAAGAGCCCAGAAATAAACACACCAATATATGGTCAATTAATTTACAGCAAAGGAGCTAAGAATATATTATTTGGAAAGGATAGTGTCTTCAATAAATGGTGTTGGGAAAACTGCACAGCCACATGCAAAGGAATGAAGGTTGACCATTCTATAACATAATCACAATCGAAACAGATTGAAGACTTGAATATAAGACCTGCAATCAGGAAGCTCTTAGAAGACAACATAAGGTGTAAGCTCGTTGACATAGGTCTTGGCAGTGATTATTATTGTTTTTAATCTGACACCAAAAGCAAAAGCAACAGGAAAAAATAAGTCAAGTGGGACTACATAATACTTAAAAACTTCTCCATAGCAAAGGAAACCATCAAGAAAATGAAAAGGCATCTTAATGGGATTAAATGTTTGCAAATCATAAATCTGATAAGGGGCTGATTCCAACATATATAAAGACCTCAAAAAAAACCTCAATAGTGAAAAACCAAACAATCGATTTAAAATGTGTGTGTGTGTGTGGGGGGGGGGGGGTTGAATTTGAATAGATATTTTTTTTCAAAGATTTACAAATAGCCAACAGGTACTTGAAAAAAAGCTGAACATAGTCATTGTGACTAATTATGCAAATCAAAACCACAATGAGATACCACCTTATATCTATTAGAATGACTATTAAAAGGACAAGAAATAGCAAGTGTTAGCACGGATTTGGAAATATAAATAGTTTCTCCACTATGGAAACCAGTATGGAGTTTCCTCAAAAACTTTAAAGTAGAATTACCATTAACCCAGCAATTACATTTTTGGGTATTTATCCAAAGAAGACAAAAACACTAACTCAAAAAGATATGTACACCCCATGCTTGTTGCAGCATTATTTTCAATAGCCAGGATATTGAAACAACCTTAGTATCCATTGGTGAATGAATGGATAAACATACACACACACAGATAAAGGGATATTTCCACCCGTATAAAAGAATGAACTCTTGTCATTTGTGACAACAGGTATGGACCTTCAGGGCATTATACTGTGTGAAATAGGTCAGACAGATAAAGACAAATACCATGTGATCTCTCTAATTAAATAATAATAATAATAATAATAATAATAGGGGTGCCTGGGTTGCTCAGTCGGTTAAGCACCTGACTTTGGCTCAGGTCATGATCTCACAGTTTGTGAGTTCGAGCCCCATGTGGGGCTCTGTGTTGACAGCTCAGAGACTGGAGCCTGCTTCAGATTCTGTGTCTACCTCTCTGTCTCTGCCCCTCCTCCACTTATGTGTGTTCTCTCTCTCAAAAATAAACATTAAAAAAACATATTTTTAATTAAAAAACCCCTCACAGATAGATTAGTTGTTGCTAGAGGTAGAGCGGATTAATGTGTAAAGAAATGGGCAAAGGAGATATAAATTTATTTTAAAAATAAAAAGCCTTTTTGTGTACTACTGATTTGTATTCATATCTTGAAATTGTTCATTGTAAATTACTTCCTTTGCCCAATTTTCAGATAAAATATTCTCATATATAAAGTGATAGAATAAGCAAATATTTAATTTGCAAGCCAGAAATATGTTAACTGCTTCAATTCTCCTTGTCTTTTTAAGTACAGGAAGGTAGAAATACTAACAAAAAGAAACTGCAATAATAATACTACACATAATAAAAAAACTTATAACTTTCTTTGCTTAGCAGTTTGTTACTGAAAAACCTCCAGAAATTTTACTCTTGAAATTGCTAAAATATTTTTACTTTTTGATGATGTCACTCCACAGTAAGAATCATTATGATTTGTATGATTGACTATCTCATAAAAAATGTGAATTCTTTATATTTGACAGCTATTTCAAGTACTCCAACTCAAAATAAATTAAAAAAAATTCAATGTTCATTTATTTTTGAGAGAGAGAGCGGGGGAGGGGCAGAGAGAGAGAGAGAGGGAGACAGAGGATCTGAAGCAGGCTCCTCACTGACCGCACAGAGCCAGATGCAGGGCTCAGACGCACAAACAGAGAGATCATGACCTGAGCTGAAGTGGAATGCTTAGCCAGCTGAGCCACCCAGATGCCCCCAACTCAAAATTAATAAGGGAGACTCATCCCACAATCCTGGGGTTTATTTAGTGTGAAAGGAATATTTCTGATTGTTGGTTAGTAAGATGGAGTAAGGCAGATAAATAACTATTATCCTACACATTGTTTCACATTGAGAGTGTTTCAGTGTTCAAATTGTTCGAAATATATTTTCACCTGAAAATTTCTTATTTTGAGGAAAGAGTATGAACTGAAGGTAGGTGAGTGAATAGATGTGAACAAGATGATTTTAAAGTAAGTAGTTTCAATTATCTATGAAAAGTTTAATTTTTTTTTGTTTTGCTTTGCTTTTTGTTTAAAAAAAATTTTTTTTTTAACGTTTATTTATTTTGAGACAGAGAGAGACAGAGCATGAACGGGGGAGGGGCAGAGAGAGAGGGAGACGCAGAACCGGAAGCAGTCTCCAGGCTCTGAGCCATCAGCCCAGAGCCCGACACGGGGCTCGAACTCACAGAACGTGAGATCGTGACCTGAGCTGAAGTCGGACGCTTAACCGACTGAGCCACCCAGGCGCCCCATGCTTTTTGTTTTTAAATATCATCTATAACATTCAGACAAGGCAGTACATAAATATTAGAAATAACCTATTTCTGTTTATACATTGCAGTATATACAGAATTTATTATTTTTTTTTAATTTTTTTTTTCAACGTTTATTTATTTTTGGGACAGAGAGAGACAGAGCATGAACGGGGGAGGGGCAGAGAGAGAGGGAGACACAGAATCAGAAACAGGCTCCAGGCTCTGAGCCATCAGCCCAGAGCCCGACGCGGGGCTCGAACTCACGGACCGCGAGATCGTGACCTGGCTGAAGTCGGACGCTCAACCGATTGCGCCACCCAGGCGCCCCAGAATTTAAATCCTAAAGATATGAATTTGCAACTGGAGCCTCAATAGATAGAAAAATGCAAAAACATTGAGCATCACTAACAAATACACATGTATTTCTGTTTTCAGTAACAGTACTTGTTCAGGATAATGCAATAATAGATCTTTTATCTATTTTATCTTAATAAAAGCATTTTAATGAACTTTGGAAGTTGAAACATTTCAATATCTGAACTTTCTCCCTTTCTGGTTCCCCTGGTCCAAGAATGAGACCCTCACTGGGCCCAACAGCCCCCTCAGCTGAGGTTAGCAACATTGAGGGGATGTGTTACTGTAGATGGTTTCCATGTCCCAAGAGGTGCTCTTGTCTTCTGTCACTCTGTTGATAGCCACACCTGTATAGCTAAAAGGTCTGCCATGACCAACTCTGGGTATAGTTTTCTTTTTTGGTGGGGAAGTCATGGTTGATGGCTGAAGCAGTCTGCTTCACATCAGTTTGTGTCCATGTCAAGAAAAATGACAAGTTCAGTGTGTGGATGGGGAGACAGGAGGACTGAGACCTATATGTAGGCAGTCAGAGGTCAAAAGGAAACATCACCTTACCCCCACAGACCTTGGGCATTCCAGATTTTATCCCAGGTTTCTATGTTTCTGGGGGTTGGAAGTCACTAGTTGCACCTTGTAGAGAGGCTCACCTTTGAAGAACACGCTATGTAACATCTATGAGTGATCAAATGGGCATTTTGTGTTAAAGGACTGAAATGTGCTTGTGTGGGCATTATTGGAAGGTCACTAACATAACATTCTATTATCTTATCTGCAAGCTTATGTAACTCTTTTAGAAACTCTTACCGGTTTCATTATTTCTTCTTATTTATTGCTAACCTGCTGAGTCATTTAGCCATGAGACTTGAAGAACCGGAGTCTCTAACTCATGTTTCATCACGTAATGTTTTTTTGGGGGTTATTTGTATTTGCTTTGTATATTTCTAAAAAAAAGCCTCTTTCAATTCTTGTATGTGTATAATAGGGTAGGTAAAAAGAAATTTAAATGTCACTTTATAAAAAATGCTAATAGCCAGGGGAAAGAGGGTGACATGATCATTTATTACATTTGTGATGCTCATTTGATAAAAATTATCATTTGTTGCAAGAGATGCAGCTTTTCCTGGTTTTGAAACATAAGCTCCAGTTTGCTCCATTAGTCCTTATGGGACAGACATTGTGATGTAGGAGGGTCAGCTCATCAACAGATTCTGTAAAACAGTATAACTTGATTTCTTTCTTTCACATTATGATTAAAGGTCAGTTTCAAAAAAAAATTTTTGTGTGTGTAACATTCTGAAGGATATACAATTAATTCTCCTTTAAAATTTTTTGAGATCTAAAATTGACCTTACAGTACTATACCATAAGATTGACCTTCACTTACTATTTAGATAGTAGAAATTTTGTCTTTGGATCAAGGCTGCCTGTCAGAAAGTTGTGTATCCACATAACTTTGGCCCATCAGCAATTTGCCTTTTCTCAACTAACAGAATATTACTACATCACTGGTTTGCAAGGAGAATGAAAAATAGCTTTATGATACCCTTTCCTAAAGCAGTTGTGTAATCCTAATCTATGCCATTACCATTATTAATACCTTTTAAAGTCTCTCCTATGTTTATCTTCCTTAGAAAACTTCAAACCCTCCAAGGCAAGGGATTGTGTTACGTTCTAGAAGTTTTGAGAACCTAGGAGAGTGCCTGGTTTGTGGCATGTGCTCAACAATTCTGTTGTGTAATAGAATAAATTAATGAAGGTAATTCTTTGAAAACTTTTACATGAAATTCCATAATCCCATTCATTCATTCTGTTTAACAGTGCATGCTATTTGGAAATTTTATTTTTGTTACTCTTTTGGCCCATTTCATCACCTGTTTTCATTTGTGATAGGCAATATCTGATTCTTTATGTTCGAAATCAAGCAGTAGAGTGATGGACAGTTCAGGCTTTGGAGTCAGATGGGGGGGTGAGTTGTAGCTCTGCCGCATTTTAAATATGGATTATTGAATATATTAACCTCACTTTTATTCCTGCATTTGTAGAATGGGTGTGAGGTAGAACCCACTTCACAAAGTGGTTTGTGAAGATTGACCATGTAAATAAAGTACTTAGCCTGGCACATAATTAGTGCTCGATGAAACAAGTTTTATCATAGTTGATATTCAGATAGTTGACTTTCCCTTCATGCTAAATAAGCCTAATTTCTTTAACCTGATTAATCAAAGTCTAGTTATCCAGTAGTTCAATTCTCCTTAATTTTAGTTAGTTGAAGAAAGGTTTATAGCCTAGGGAAAATGCAAGTAGTAGACTACTATCATCTAGTTAATAATGCCACCTGGTTGCTAGGTTAAATTGTGCCTTGTATTATTAATTATGGGAATTCCTGTTTTTTTTTTTTTTTTTGCTTTGATATCTTTAAAATGTTACACTTGTTGAAGAAATCAGATTTCTTTTTATTTCAGATTAAATTCATTTTGTGGTCATATGCAGAATTTCAGCAAATTTTATTTATAGACCTTTACATCCCCGTGGAGCTAAAATAAACAAAGTGAATTTTGCAAGATTGTGGTTTCAATACCCTGAATGTCATTAAGTCCCAAAAATAAAGAGTGCTGGCTTAGGTGTCAGAAGTCCTTCATTCTTATTTTTATTCCCTTGGTTATTAATTTGTGACCTTGGGCAAGCCATTTAACTTCACTCTTATTCATTTTTCTCATCTTTTCCTGCCTTCTCTACCTCACAGAATCTTCATGAGGCTGAAATGAGAAAATATTTGAGGATGGTAAAAACTGTAGAAATCTATGGTTCTTTTGTGTTAAGGCAGTGTTTTGTGATGTTAATTTTATACACAAGATCATAACGTAGTCTGAGGCAATGAAAACGTGTCTGTTCACCTGACTTTTTATACCAGATCAATGTCAGAAATATTCAGGAACTGCATTTAATGATTTTTTATAGTTTCCTTTGAAAGAAAACTTGCAGAGTCATCACATAATAGCTTGTTATTTGTGTCCCCTCCACAGAGTTTGCTGCTACTCAAGCATTGTGGTTCTTTTAGATGAAGGCCCAGCCTAAGTAAATGGGAAAGTCAGCAGATAGAGCTGCAGGAACTTTTTGAAAACAGCTGAACATACCAGTGTTTGTCCTTTTAGTTTGTGAGCCCAAAAGACCTCTGTTTCCTCAGCTGTGTTGATATTTACGTATGTTAACATAATTACTCCTAAATGGCCATGCAATGGCTGCATTGTTTCCTTTCTTGACAAGGACCTGGCGATTTTGAACCTTGAAGAATGCATTGCAGCCTGCGTATGGAGCTGTTTTCCTTTTAGCATTTCTTAGTTCTTAGGGTTCCATTGAGATCAAGTGGATGTGGAGTGTTATGGGCTAAATTTTGTGTCCTTCCAGAATTCGTATGTTCACTTCTTAACCTTTACGACCTGAGAATGTGATTACATTTGGAGATAGGGCAGAGGTAACTAAGGGCCACCTATGTGGGGGGCGGTACTCCACTCTGACTGATGTCCTGAGGAGAAGAGGATGAGATCTAGGGATGAGCTTGCACAGATGAAAGACCATGTGGAGACACTCAGAGAGGAGGCAGCCACCAACAAGTCAAGGAGAGAGGCCTCCAGAGACGCCAAGCCTACGACACCTTGATCTTGGACTTCCGGCCTTCAGAACAGTGAGAAAATTCTGTTGTGGAAGCCTCCCAGTCCGTGGTATTTTGTTGCAGCAGCTCTAGCAAACAAACAGATCCTGGATGCTGGGCGTTCTCCACTGGGAGTGTAAGAAACTCTACTAGGAGCCTTAAAAAGCCTCCATAATCCACGTATAAATAGAGTTTGAATTTGAATGTAGTAGAGGTTCACAGATTTTACAGTTTGTAAACTCATTTTTTTAAAAGGTAGAAGTGATGGCAAAGCTGCTTTTAGGCATAGAAAAGACAAAGAGGACAGTATTTGAGATGGTTTACTTGAAAGCTTACTTTTAGGGGCACCTGGGTGACTCGGTTGAGCATCCAACTTGGTATCAGCTCATGTGGTGATCTCATGGTTTCATGGGTTCAAACCCCGTGTCAGGCCCTGGGCAGTGACTACATGGAGTGTGCTTCAGATTCTCTCTGTCTCCTGCTCTCTCTGCCCCTCCCCTGCTTGCTTTCTCTCTCTCAAAATAAATAAATAAACTTCAAGAAAAAAAAAAAACGCTTTTACGCTTGGGATGCCTGGATGGCTCAGTCGGTTAAACGTCCGACTTCGGCTCAGGTCGTGATCTCACGGTCTGTGAGTTCGAGCCCGGCGTCAGGCTCTGTGCTGACATCGCAGAGCCTGGAGCCTGCTTTGGATTCTGTCTCCCTCTGTCTCTGCCCCTCCCCTGCTTGTGCTGTCTCTCCTCTCTCTCTCTCTCTCTCTCTCTCTCTCTCTCTCTCTCTCTCTCTCTCAAAAATAAACCTTAAAAAATTAAAAAAAGCTTTTACTTCTTTCATAGTTTGATATACTTTTTTACTTTAAAATTATAGAGGAATTGACACACATGGCTTAACATTTCAAGAAACATACCCAAGGTAAGTTCTTTTGGTGGTTTTTTGTTGATTTTAAATCCTTACATTTCCCATATTAGTAACTGAAAACAAGTGTTTTGATGTTAATATAAATGAAATGGTCTAAATTACATATGAAATTTTGGTGTGTGGGGGGGGAATTCTCCACTTCCTTCATTAATGATTTATACTTGGCTTAATTTTGATTTTCAAATATTGAATCCTATTCATATACCTGTTCACTGAAATGGCCATTTTTAAAATACAATATTGATACTGTCTTTACACACATAGTGCTGTACAATTTTAAAATGCTTGCACATGCACAGCATCATCCAGTCCTCCGAAAATCTTTTGGGGTTAGCATTATTCTGTTAATTTTCCCGGAAATTATTCCCAGAGAGGTTAGGATACTTTCTCAGAGTCACACAGTGGTTTCACAGATCCCATATTTTCTGAGTCCCCATCCAGAGTTCTTCCTCTGTTTCTTAGACACGGGGACACCAAGCCCCATGGACTGAGAGATGCATTTTATGTGTGTGTGCACATGTGCCTGTTGTGTGTATTTCCCTTGTTTCTAGCTCTTCCCTTTGCTCTTCTGATAATTTTGTGGCAAGTATTTTACTATGTAGTGGTGATGTGCATGTTTTCTTTTTTCTTTTGGTACTTGTATGCACATGTGCACATGTGCGTGTATGTTCAGTGATATCAAAATATAACTTGAAGCAGTGGAAAGATTTGTCATCTGTAAGCTTGGCTAGTAGGATGGGTGCAACTTCTGGCTGAAAGAAAAAAAAAAAAAGATTTTAAGATGTCCATGGCTGTTACTTCATGTTTTAGTGGATACCAGAATCTGTTTATAATAGTTAAAGGCTAGGTCTCAAAATTTGTTTCTCTGGAAACACATCATTTGTAATCTTTAGCTCCTAAGGTAGACAACCTTTATGAGGGTTATGTGTTAGTATTCAGATCATTATTAAGCTAGCTCATTGTTCCTCAGGCCTAACACGAAATCCCTGTCTTTTCACGTTTCCTAGCAACTGACTCACACGTGGAGGATGCAGAAAGAAAGCCATCAGGGACTTGCTCTGCATTTCTCAAACAGCCTCTGAGAAATAGTACCCAGGCTACATTGTTTCTCTTCACTGTTTCTAGTAAAAGCTTGCCTTTTATGTTCATTAGATTCTAAGAGAGAATAGTCATAGAGGATGAACATGAAAAATTGAGTAGTGATGATGAAATATCAAAGCCAGATTATTGGAAATTTTCATCATTAGTAATATTTTTTTATAGCCATTGCTATTTATGTGTATCTTGAAATGATGGTTACTAAGGTAAGGAGATGAAATCAGTTCTGTTTTATACTTGAGAATTAAGGTAGTTATTATTACAAAGTTACTCCTCTTAGATGCCTAATAAGTACTTGTTCATAATTGTGAAATAAAATGCATCTTCAGTTTTTCATTTCCTTAAAGGAAGGGAGGACAGTGTACCCTAAATTTATTATATATTTATGTGTATGTAACTCTTTGTACACACACCTGTGTATTTTAAACCTTTAGACTGACAAATTGAAAAATGCTTTCTGAACTAAATGATACATTTCATTACATTTAAACAAAATGAACAAATAACTTCATCCCAATTTCTCTGTATGGAAATTGATAGTAATTTGGTGTTGAAGTTTTAGCACGTTTAAAATAGCAACTATGATTTTTATACTTTATTGTATTTTTATTTTCTTTTAATCTTACCATTTAATTTGGGTGGCCTAAAATGTAAAATACAATGACATTTACCTGTTAATAATACTAAGACATATATACTAGAAAAAAAGTGCCTTTCAGATGACAAGAATCTGAAGTTATGTCTCTTCTCTTAACTGTCCTTGTGCTGTTTGCTGTAACTGACCCTAGGAAAGGGGGCTGTGGAAGGAAAAGAGTGATGAGGGAAGAGAAAGCAAGAGGAAAATGGAAGGAAAGATGAAGCATGAGTAAAAAAAAAAATGGTTGTGAGGGCACCTGGGTGGCTCCGTCAATTAAGCATCTGACTTCAGCTTAGATCATGATCTCACAGTCCATGAGTTCGAGCCCCACGTTGAGCTCTGTGCTGACAGCTCAGAGCCTGGAGCCTGTTTTGGATTCTGTGTCTCCCTCTTTCTCTGCCCCTCCCCTGCTCATGCTCTGTCTCTCTCTGTCTCAAAAATAGATAAAAACATTTAAAAAAGTTAAAAATAAATGGTTGTGACTAGTGAACGGTGGGGCAGTGGGATTGAGTGGAGCTGCTACGTCTTTCTCCCTACCACCCCTGTGAAAGTAGTGTTCTGCTGTTACTTTGCCAGGAATGAGCATGTTTACCAGCCAGCACCCGCCAGGGTGCACTGGTGCTCTCCATGCAATACCCAGCATGAAGAAAGAATACAGGTAGAAAACATAATCGTGTGGGTCCTTGAGCATGAGTTGAGCACATTGTTTTCATGTCAAATGAAGACTTGGGCTAGATCAGTTCTTTCCTAAAAGCCAGTCTGGGGGCCTGTGCTGATCCATAGAGTTTTCTTGGGTTTTTAGCCAGCTTAAAAAACTAAGTATTTTATAGCTGGTTCATAATTTAGTCTTCATGGGGTTCAGACTTTTTAAATTTTTATTTTTTTTAATATTAAAAAAAGAATTTATGTTTATTTATTTATTTATTTTGAGAGAGAGTGTGTGTGTATAAGCAGGGAAGGGGCAGAGAGAAAGAGAGACAGAATCCCAAGCAGGCTCTGCACCATCAGCACAGAGCATGATGTGGGGCTTTAACGCATGAACTGTGAGATCATGACCTGAGCCAGGATGAAGAGTCACATGCTTAACTGTGCCACCCAGGTACCCCTAAATTCTTTTTTCTGTTCTCTTTCTACTCACTGTATCCAACTGTACTTTGTACAACTGCTCTTTCTCATGGGAAAGCAGAGTTCTCAAATTCTGTTCCCCACTTAAAAATTTTTTTTTTGTCATGTTTTCATTATTTTTTGAGAGAGAGAGAGAGAGGGAGAGAAGGAGAGAGAGTGAAGGAAAGAAAGAGGGGGCCGGGCAGAGAGGGAGACAGAGGATCCAAAGTGGGCTCGACGCTGATAGGCTGACAGCACTGAACCCAGTATGGGACTCGGATGCTAAACCAACTAAGCCACCCAGGCACCTACCCCCCTCCATTTTTTACGTCCATTTGATTTTAACTTCAGTTTCATATCTGAATTAAGACTTCGCCCTTCACCTCAGATGAGCTAAGTGGCATTGTTGTCCAGCCAAATGATAGCTGTTTATGTCACTTGGTTGCTTTGCCTTACCCCTACCCTTCTCCCATTTTCCACCTTTCAATCCCACGGCCCTTAAGTCTCCACTTCTCTCTATTTCCTGCTTAAATATACACAGGGGGCTGGTTAGTAAGGATACTTCATAAATGCATGCCTAGCTAGGTAGACAATGAGATGTTGGTCTTTTCCATTCATGCGGGTACCTCTTATCTTTATGGGTGATTTTCCTGATCCCTATCTGTAGCCTTGAAATGTGAGGAGAGCCACCCCTCTATTCTCACATGCACTTCTCTAAAATATATGTTACTTTATTGCTCCTTCGTCCACCACTGCTTTGGACACAGTTCAGGGACAAAAAAGAAATGTCCTACTCGCTATGATACTAGTTTTCACACATGAAAAAATTAGGCTGCCTAATATTCATTCTTTGTAAGTACTGCTCCTTAGAGTAAAATCTTAACTGCGTTAAATTCCCCCCCCCTTTTTTTTAATGAAATGGTCACAGTAGATGATAGTTGGTTTATTTTTGTTTCTGATGGAAAAAAAAATGAAAACTGCTAGTGTCTTATAGCTCACAATACTGACTTGGTAAGTCCAAATATTCTTTAGACATCATTTTCCTCTTTGGTTTTGATTTTGCTTAAGATCTGAATGAGGTATATCCACTGTTACCTTAATGGTGATTTTAAAAGGAGAGAAACAACAATTGTGGCAGGGATTACAGCTTTATCTAAAACACTGACCGTCACTGAGCTTCCCAGGTGTCTGGCTTGTCTAGCTTCCAGCCTCAGCAGTGGAAACATTTGTGACCTTGTTCAGGGCCGGCTAGTATGGGGAGCAGAGCAGAGGGAGGAAGACAGGCCTTTGTGTGGGTGGGGAAGGCAGTGGCGAAGCACCCTTTCTTCACAAAGCTAGTAAGGGAGCTGCTGTTGCCTGAAGAACCCGAACCTGAGGGGAGAGAGGGTTCCATCTAGCATTACGCAGCATTCTTCATAACTACCTGCAGTGATTGGCAGGGAATCAAAACAGGTTGTAGTTCCTTAGCCAGTGAAACAGTATTTTAAAATGTTATAAACACAGAAAAGGGGTTGTTGAATGATGCCGACAGCTGTTTATGAAATGTATAGCTAAACAAATGCATAAATGAATTAAAAGAATGAGTGAATTTTACGGGTGAGAGACGGAAGGTGGGATGGGGGAGGGAGAAGTGGAAGGATGTTGTTGCAATGATGAGAAAAGAGAAGAGACTTGGACCTCTATGCCTAGGTTTGTAAATTTAATACAGTTGAGACTAATTTGAGTGTGTGTGGAGTTTGGGTGTTTAAGAAGCACTAGTATTTTGGAATTTACTACAGCTTTTATTATAGAGACATTTGGCATTGCTTAAAGTCTGTAAACTGATCGTGCAATGCCTGCAAGAAATGTGGATGAGGTTGCAATAAAGTATTCCTTGCACAGCTGCCACTAGGGGGCGACATAAAGCCCAGTGTCACTTCTTGGCATATTGCGGGTATCTCTCTGCCTTCTTTGCCCTGTTTCTTGTAGCACTGTATCATCACAGCTACCATTTCCCAGACTTCATGCTTCTCTGGCATGTGCTGAGATACTTTTCCAGACATGAGAATAATGACACAATTGAACTTGTACTTTTGATACTGTTGAGAACTCAATCAGAGAGGGGGCGTCTGAGTGGCTCACTTGGTTAAGCACCGACTTCGGCTCAGGTCATGATCTTGTGGTTCGTGAGTTCAAGCCCCATGTCAGGCTCTGTGCTGACCCCTCAGAGCCTGGAGCCTGTTTCAGATTCTGTGTCTCCCAGCCTCTCTGTCCCTCCCCTGCTTGCTCTCTGTCTCTCTCTCAAAAATGAATAAACATTAAAAAATATTTATAAAAGAAAAAGAACTCAGTCAGGGAGAAATGCACTGTTAAAAACAGGTGCCAGAAGTTAAAGTCTTAACTCCTTATGAAAAATAATCATTTATTTATAATTTGAATTTTATTTATATGTTCATTGAGCATTTATTGGGTGCTCTGAGTGCTTGGACCTGTCAGACCCTAGGGATACTATGGAGAAAAGAGGTAAAGTCTCTTCTCTTTTCACTTTTTAATGGGATTTCACTTTTTAATGGGAAGATGAGAAATCTACAAGAAAATTAATATAGGAAAGACAATTTCAGATAGTGAAAGATAATATTTGAGAAATATTCCAGAATGGCCATAGTCCATTGAATATTCCATGGAACTCTGAAGTTCTAGATGTTGAAAACTGTTTTTTTTTCTCTTTGGTTATCTTTTTAAAATCAGAGCACTGTCTTCAAGAAACAACAACAAAAAAGAACTATCCTATGATTCAGCAATTGCACTATTAAGTATTTACCCAAAAGATAACAAAAATACAGATTTGAAGGGATACATGCACCCCAGTGTTTATAACCGCATTATCAACAATAGTCAATTTATGGAGAGAACGCCAAGGTCTATCAAAGAAGATGTGATACACACACACACACACACACACACACACACAGACACACACAAATGGAATATTACTTAGCCATTAAAAAGAATGAGAACTTGCCATTTGCCATGATATGGATGGAGCTATAATGTGTTATGCTAAGTGAAATAAGTCAATTAGAGAAAGACAAATAGCATGTGATTTCAGTCACATGTGGAATTTAAGAAACAAAACAGATGAACATATTAGAATTAGGGGGGAGAGAAGAGAGGGAAACAAACCACAAGAGACTCTTAATGATAGAGAACAAGCTATGGGTTGAAGGAGGGAGGATGGAGGGAGATGGGCTAGGTGGGTGATGGGGACTAAGCACTTGTGATGAGCACTTGGGTGTTGCATGTAAGCGATGAATCACTGAATTCTCCTGAAACCAGTATTGCACTGTATATTAACTAAAATTTAAATAAAAAAGAAAATTTTTAAAATTTTAAAATGCTTAAAAATAAAATTAGAGAGCTCTAGTCCCATCATATAGGGAAAATACTAGGAGAATGAAATTGAACACTTGCGGCAAAAAAAAAAAAAAATAGTCAAGGAAACAATACACAGGTTACTGAGAGCAAGTTTACCTTATTTAGAGCTTAATGTATTTTGTGGTAATTTTTCATCTGTAAAATTTTATGAGGACTATGGAAATTTTCTTATATTTTTTAAATTAAAAAAGTGTTTTTATTCTTTATTTTTGAGAGAGAAAGAGAGAGCACCAGCAGAGGAGAGGCAGAGAGAGGGACACACAGAATCGGAAGCAGGCTCCAGGCTCTGAGCTGTCAGTACAGAACCTGCACAGGTTTTGAACCCACAAACACAAGATCATGACCTGAGCTGAAGTCAGATGCTTAACTGACTAAACCACCCAGGAGCCCCAATTTTCTTATGGTTAATCCATACCCTGACCTTTTTCTGAATCTTGGGGAGTAATTTCTTTTGGGGGGAGTTTTCTCAGCTAGCAAGTTAATAGTCTCCCTTATGATTATTTTTTTTTTTTTTAAGAGAGACAGGGAGAGAGAGAATCCCAAGCAGGCTCAGTGCTGTCAGCGCAGAGACTGACACGGTGCTTGAACTTACAGACCATGACACCACAACCTGAGCAGAAATCAGGAGTCGGATACTTAATTGACTGAGCCCCCCAGGTGCCCCCATCCGTATAATTTATTCTTGTGCTTCAAGATTTTGTGGAAAATGTGCATATGGCAGTGATATTTTTAGTCTTTTCCATGTCAGACAATCCTGAGTCTTCTTTCAAGACCTAGTTTCAATGTCATCTGTTTTGTGTAAATGCATCTCTAGCACTTCCTATAACCAGCCAGATCATGACATCCGTCTTTGATCATTCATTCATTCAGAAAATATTTTTGATTGGCTATTACTTACGAGGCACAGTTCGGGGCCCTGAAGATTTAGCAGTCAATGAAAGGAGGTCCTCTTAAAGTTTTCTTTCTCATGAGGAGAGGTGCCAAATGAACACATAAACTGATGAGTGACAGGTGGTGATAAGGTTAATGAATAACGGTGATAAAAATTAATGAGCAGATGAGAGCTGGTAGATGGCAGTGGGACAGAGGGCTTATACTCTTACCAGTTGATCCAGGAAGGTCAGAGAGGTGGTATGGCTAAAATAAGTGAGGAGAGTAAAAGCAGGCAGCATAGCTAAAGCGGAATTGCTTGGGGAACTTTAGGAGGTAAGGTCAGAAGGGCGGGTTAGGTCGGGACTGAAAGGGCTTAGGCTTTAAAGCCACTGAAAGTTTGTGAGCAGAGGACCCCCCTGGCAGAGTTGGGTTTATAAAGGCTCCTCTGGCTCCTTTGTTCAGAATAGACTTAAGCGAGACAGGGGTTGGATCAGGTCCCTTAAATTGGGGGCTGTGAGAATAATCCAGGAACAAGAGGCCTAGGCCTACATGATGGCCATGGGGAGAGTGACAAGTGGTAGAGTGTATTGTTGACATGCTTACTTATGCACTGGAAGTGAGGTACATGAGAAACTGAGGAATTGAAGGTGACCTGTGGTTTTTGCCTTGAGCATCCGGAAGGATGGGGTAGCTGTTAATTGAGAAACACTGTGGGAGAAGCAGGTTATGCTTTTGGGCAAGGAAGTTAGGAGTTTACTTTGTACCTGGTGTGAGATGCCCACAGATGTACAGGTGGAGAAATTGCGGACAGTTGGATGAGCAAATTTTTGGTTCAGGAGACAGGGTGTATTTAGAAATGTGAATTTGGGAATCATTGGTGTATAGATGGTATTTGAGACCATGACCTTTTATACATGTGTCGATTATAGCACTTCACTTTATCATTGTTGATATATCTGTCTGTCTGGGTTAAGATCTTTCAGTACAGAGACTGAATTTTACTTGACATTTTAATATTTTGTTCATGGCAGCCTGGCCGTGGTATGAAGCTGGAGATTTTCGTTGGGGGTGTGAGCAACTGGGTTTACTTACAGCCGTATCCAGGGAAAGACATTTTTACTAAAACTAAAAAAGCTACTGAAGTGGGAAATCAGGTTGTTAAATGTATAGTTTATGGTCAAAGCTTAAAGATTTTATCATCTTGAAGTATCTTGCTCTCAATTGCAGTTACCCTTGTGCCTCTAAGAAATACGTTCCTTTGGGTAGCCCAGCTCAGTACAGTCATAACATAGGTGTAAGTGGCAGCTTTAATCCAGACTGATGCCCTGGAGAAATAAAGCTCCTGTAAACTTAGACCTATAACCTGTTGGCTAGTACCATAGATAAGCCTGAGATTTATGCTCTTTGAAATTGGTTGGCTTGGTGATTATGACCTGACCTGGTGTCGCCCCTTCTTTTTTTTTTTTCTTTTTTTTGTCCGCTGTGAATTAAATAAAGAAATTGAGAGTACTTAGAAACTTTGGGGTACCTGGGTGACTCAGGTAGTTAAGCATCCGACTTCAGCTCAGGTCATGATCTCAACGGGCTGTGAGTTTGAGCCCCGTGTCGGGCTCTGTGTTGCGATCTCTGTGTGTTGTGTTGCGGCTCAGGTTGCGATCTCACGGTTTGTGAGTTCGAGCCCCGCGTCGGGCTCTGTGCTGACAGCTCGGAGCCTGGAGCCTGCTTCGGATTCTGTGTCGCCCTCTCTCTCTGCCCCTCCCCCACTTGCTCTCATGCTTGCTCGCTCTCTCTCAATAAAAATGAAACATTAAAAAAATAAAAACTCATATAGCAGTGGACAGTAATTTTATGTCTATTGAATCTCATTAAACAGTGCTTGTATTTTTTTCATTTTATTTTTCTAGTAATTCATTTTATTGTATTTAACAAAATATCAGTCTGCAACAAACTGAAATTTTTAAAAAAAATCGGTCCATCACACATAGTTTGAAGAACAGCATACATCTTCATTATATCAGAAGGCATTTCACTAATTGAGGACTCAGCTAAATCAGTAATTCTCACAGGAGGCGGAGTGGATCAAAATGTAGCCAGCAGGCATGATTAGTATTTCCAGAAAATGTGTGTACTTTGAAAAAAATTTGCTCCATTTTTCATGTCATGACTTATTGATGGGAATATGATATGGCAGCATGAAAAGAGGTAAAGAACCACTTACTATACCCCGACAAGGAACATAAAAGAATTAGGGATTTCTTTCATATTTTGTTGATCTCAAGTCTGACATTTTGGTGGGTAGATTATGAGATAAACAACCACTGCCTGGTTTTGTAAATATTTCCTTTTAGCATCCAAACTTTAGGTGTGTCTTCATATGTCAGTATGTTGTTTTATGGTTTTCTAGAAGCAATCTGATCTGCAACTTATCTATGCACCAGATACTTAACTTTGTTTCTTAGCTTCTGGAACATTTTTACTCCTTTCATTTATCTTTTTTGACACTTCAGAAGGAAGTTATCGGGAGACACACTGTGAATTAATAATCATTTTGATCCATTCCTTAATATTCTTCTTAACCAGTATTACCTTCCATGAATAATTTCATTTCATTTTTATTAAATAAGTGATGGTAATATGCCTCAGAGGATGCAATTAATGGCTAACATGGTGATTTCAGAAAAAGAAAATGAATGGATATGAGGAATAGAAGTAAAGGGAAGCCCTAGGAATTGTATCAAACCACATGACACTGAGAAACAGCAGGATGAGTAAAGCACAGTAGAGCCCTGGGAAGACCACAGTTGGAGTGGCTTCTTCTAGGTTGTAAGTTTTGAGATGGTCTCCCCTTGCTGTTTATTATCTTGGAACTTCCTAGATTACCAACATTAACTGCATATTGTTATTACTATTATTATAGAAATTTGTTTACATATAGCCCTACCCTAAACATGGAAGTATGGTCAGATAAGCAAGTTGGTGCATTTGGTATTCTGGTTTTGATGTTCTTGGTTTTGAAGAGTTTAAAAATTCCTGTCAAACTCTTTCTTCTTGGTGATTTCCCCAGTGACTGGCTATAGATTCCTTCTTTGGTCTTTGTAAAGCTATATGGCAGCAAATCTCTGCCAGTTAATGAGCATGTGAAAAGCTGTTTATCTAAGGACTGTTTGTTTTGTTACTTACAAAGCCGTAAAGATGTCAAGAAAAATCTCTCAATCCCTGTAGAATACTTTCAATCTTAGCAAACAAGGGCATTAGCCACTTAAAAAATTAAGTGAGAGAAACTATTGGCTGGCTACCTTTTATGAAACATTACCAAAAAAGTGTTTTGACTAAAAAACAATCACTAAAAAATAGTGAATGGAATATATTCACTGGATGTTAATAATCCAGAATTTTTGCATTAAGCCTTCATAATTACTGGTAGTAATGATTTTCTAATAATTTACTGTGTATACAGTGTAGCATAATGTATACTAGCTTCAGTACCAGAAATTTACATTTGAAATGGAAAGAAACAAAAGGTAAATCAAAAAAACTACTTTTGTATCCTTTTTTTTCCATTAAGCCCTGTGTTTATAAAAAGGTTACATTTATTATTGCTCTGTTGTCCTGTTTTGTAAACATCTTATTAAACAGAAAGTGTGACTGTAAAAGTAAAAGTTTCTTAACCAACCAAGAAGAATTTGCCCATTCTCTCATTTGGGGCAGGGGCACTGTAGTTTAGAGATGCTGCTATTTATTGCTCAGAGTACTTCTGATTTTACTAGAATTGCCTCAAGAGCCAGTTCTTGAGTCACAAAGCATTATGTTCCATTCACTCACTCAACAAAAATTTATTGAATGCTTACTTACGTCAGTTCTCTCTAGATGCCAGATACATGGTGGTGACAAAACTGTTAAAAACTTAGCCTTGTTACTTTATAACCACTCTTGATGAGAATTAGAAAAGGCCTGTTTTTAGAGAAGCCTAGTCCACTGTTCTTTCTTGTAGAGAAAGTGGAGACTGAGACAAAATAATCTCTGTAATCATGAATGAAGTTCTCTTTGGCTCAGTTGCTTGTTCCATGTCTGAATGAAAGTAGAGAAATAGTTTGATATGTAGAAAGATCAGGGACTATTTTGGACTTGGAATTCAGGTAAGCACTGACCTTAGCATGTCCTTAGCTGTTTGATCTTTGGAAACTTACTTGGCCTCTCTGAGCCTTTGTTTTCTAATCTGCCAGATGAGATTAATACTACCAATTTCTTTGGTGGCAGTGCAGATTAATTTACATACAGCTTGAATCTAGTAGGTGTCACATATTATTAGCTCATGCCAACCTTGCTCTCTCCAGTCCCTTCAAACCCCACTTTACCGCAGATGTCCAACCTAGTGAAATCCGGTCATGATCTTAAAATACACATGTTGTTTTCATACTTTCCTTTCTGGTTTTTTAAAATTTAATATTGAGTGGGAAAACATGTTAATGTATTACACGAGACAGCAGTGGAAGAGTTAGGGTCAGAAAAAGACAACATATTTGAGGTTTTCGAGAAGGATATTTTATTCTCCATCTAACGATAAGGCCAGAAAGCTTCAAGAGATCTAAGTGTGTAGAAGGTGGGAGTTTGGGTTTGATAGTTAGAAAGTATTCAGTGAAAAAGTCTTACATAAAATATTTCATAAGGTGGGTCAGTTTGGTTTCTCACATTCAAATGATACATTTCCCATCAAAAGTTAAAACATTATTATAAGTAGAAACACCAGAAATGACATTTATGAATCCAGCATTGTAACTTGGAATGAATCATGGAACTAATAAGTGTGTCCAAATATAGTCTTCTTCAACTAGACTATGTCTTTCCTGTTCTCAGCTCTCAGTCATTAATTCACCCTTCCTGGCTCTTACCATTGTCTGCCATGGTAACTGCCATCCATAGCCTAAGCTTCTTGAGGGCAAGGACCATGTCTCATTTATCTTTGGACCTGCCACTTTGTATAGAGTTTTCTCTGGTGATGACAATAAGTTGCATTTGATGGTTACTAGAAGGAACTTACTTTAGTGCTGTCATAATAGGTGTCTAAGATGATTATCTTAGGGATTATCTAAGGGAACAGCTATCTTAAGGTCTTTTTTTTTTTTTTTTTTTTTTTTTTTTTATAGTGTTATTAGAATACAAGAAGCTGAAGTCTTGGGCAAGGCTCACACCCAGTGACAGCCATGCCTTCTCTGTGAGTCACATTTTTGAATGACATTGTCACTGTTGCAATGTATGAGTTGTTATATTTAGAAACATAGCTTAGAAGGGAGTGCTACTAGTCTGTTAGTATACATAATTATTTAGAGTGTTCAAATTTAAGACTATGGTTTGACATTTATTTACGTCTTGTGATTTATAAACAAATATGCATTATTGAACATTGGTATATTTTGACTCTTTAGAGTTGCTCTATCCATTTGTGATGCATGTTAACTAAAGTGAAATAAAAACAGTTGCATTTAAAGAGCTACATCTGTTCTGTGCATGGGTTGTTTGAAGTTTGGAAAGCTATTCTGATCAAATGAATAAATCTTCATCCAGACAGGTGGCTTACTTGAATACTTATAACTTATTTTCAGATGCCCTCCTGGGAAATCTTACATTTGGCTACAATCTCTAAGCTGTTTTATCTGCCAAGGATAGGCTGGGAATGGGAAGTTTCAATTAAAATTAATGGGACTTGTCATGGAGAAATTTAGAGAATTTCCACTGCTCTTGAGTGACACCATTATATAAAAATGTAGGCATTATCCAAGCAGTCACTTGAAGAAAGCTATTACATGGACTTATTTTTGTATGGGAATTCAGAATGCAGATAGATTATATTTTTTTAATTTACTTTTTATTTAAAAAAATTTTTTTAACATTTATTCATTTTTGAGAGACAGAGAGAGACAGAGCATGAGCGGGAAAGGGGCAGAGAGAGAGGGAGACACAGAATCTGAAGCAGGCTCCAGGCTCTGAGCAGTGAACACAGAGCCCGACGTGGGGCTCGAACTCACGAACTGCGAGATCATGACCTGAGCCAAAGTTGGACACTCAACCAACTGAGCCACCCAGGCACCCTGCAGATAGATTATCTTTAAAACGATGTATGTAGTTAAAATTACTATGTTGGTTTAATATTATTAAGGAGTACATAATTTTCTCAGTCCCCTCCCTGGGCATTATTTTCTTCCTGTTCCATAGCAAAGTAACAAAGGGTAAGCCAGATGGAGGAAGGTGAATTTGTTTTTCTCTCCCTCAGTTTTCTAAAATTAGTATTTAACAGAAAGTATACAGTTTGCCTAAGTGAAATTTGCTCTCCAAATCTGTAAATATTTGTCTCTCTAAACTGGAGGCATTTGTAAGAAAGAATCACTGTAGTGAGTAGCAGTTAAGCCCTTTCCAGGCCTAGCAAAGCATTCGGTCATGTGACACAATGGATAAATCTTGGAGAGAAAGAATATATTCTTTTTGATGCTAGTATGAATTTTTAAGATTTCTGAATGGTAGAATAAAATTGAGTTATAATTCAGTTATAACATATAAAAGTACCTGAACACAAAACATTTGATTAATTCAACATTGAGGAAATGTTGACAAAAGAAATGAATTTTGTTTAAGTGTTCTGTGGAAAATTATGTAAAACATTACAAAGAAAATTTATAGTGTAATCACATTATAAGGGGAATAGGAATTATTTGTCACAATTCATAATGTAAAACTTCTCAGTTTATAGGCAATGATATTCAGGGATAGTCATCATTTTTCTATGCTATTTTTCTAAAATTGTACAAATTGTTATATAATGATACTTTAATAAATATGAATATGTCTTGAAAAATCTGTAGCATTTACATTTAGATTCTCAATTTGAATTCTCAATTCAAATATACTGGAATATAATACAGAGACTAGGGAAAACTTCAGGACGCAATGTGAAACTTTTAAAAATGTAGTCACATGCATGTAAATGTTAGAACTCAGGACAGGGAGCTAGAAGCTGTTGAGTGCACTCATCATCTCATTCTGTGTGATCATCACTGTGCTTTATAGATGATGGCACTGATGTCATCAGCATCATTAGTAAGAACATGAGTTGAGGCCAGATGTGGCCTTGAGTCCTCTTTGCGCCATTCATAGCTCCACGGGAGACCTTGGGCAAGTTGTTGAACTGGAGCTGAAGGAGAATATATTGGTTAAGAGGAGAGGCTTTGGGAGCAGGTGCTGAACTAAGTCCTTGCTCTACCAGCTAGCAATTGTGTGATGGGTGAAACAGGGATAATAACACTTGCCCCATATGTCTTGTTACAATTTAACAACATGTATAAAGAAGTTGACATACTTTGTGGAGTATACTGAGTGCTGAATAAATGATGTCAATGATGAGGATAATGCTTCTGGCAGGGGTGTGGGAGGGCAGAGCTCATAAAGAAACCCAGGCACGTTTAATGCCAGAACACTTGCTTTTTCCACTGACTCTGATTCTGAAAGAGATCAGAAAGAATGGTATGGAAATGTGCCTGGAATCCAAAGCGGTCGTAGGTTTTGAAGCTAAAGAATTCTTCTAACACATATGCAAGGCACGGAATGTCCTAGGGATAGGCATTAGAGTCCAGAACCCCAGCTGCATAGAAATTCATCTAGTGAGGGAGATAAACAGTAAACAAGAAAACAAGTAAATACATAACCTGGCTTTCGATCAGATAGCTATGTGTGCCTTGAAGAAAAGGCAGCTTAAGTGGATAGATTTAACTGACAGGTGTGAGAATAAGACTCTCGTTGCTGAAGCAGCTGGATGAATGGAGATTTTATTTTGTGCAAAGGGGAATGCTCAAGAAGTGAATTGCTGGGGAGTCGAGTACGGTTTTGGGTAGCACATTTTGCGATGTCAAATATTCAAGTGCAGATGTGAAGTCAGAAGTTGGGTTTGTGGGTCTGGAACTCAGAGGTGGGGTTGGCATGGCAATGTCATGGGAGTCATGGGGGTTGGAGGAGATCAATGGGGAATACATACATGCAGAAAAAAGGAGAGATCTGGGCCCCAGGGCATTCCAAAGTTTGGAGGTCAGCTGGAGGAGCAGCAAAGGATCCAGCAAAGGAGATTGAGCAGGGGCATCTAGTGATGTAGGAGTAAAACCAGGAGAAAGTGGTTTCTGGAAGCTGGTGATGGAAGTGTTTCAAGAAGGAAGGAAGGAAAGAAGGAAGGAAAAAAAAAAACTATTTCTTGATGTTGCTGATAGTTTAGGTTTGATGATTGAATTTGCAAAGTGGAGATAGTTGGAAGCCTTTACAAGGACGATTTCAGTGGATAGGTGGGGATGAAAGCCTACTTAGAATGGGAATGAGGTGATAATAGGAGGTAGCGAAGTGGAGATATAAAGTCTAAATGGTTCATAGGGAAATTATCTGTGAACTAGGGTGGAAAAATTAGGTATAAACTACAAGGTGATGTGGTTTCTTTAAAAGTTGATTTTTCAGTTTTATTTTATAGATGATACTACATCAGGGTTATATGCTACTGGGAAGGATCCAATAAATAGAGGAGACTGACACTGGGATAGAGGGAAGAATAATTATTATAGGAGCAATGTTCTCCACAGGCTCACAGGGATAGAATTCAGATCAAAAGTACAGACGTTAGCCTTGTACCAGGGGGTATGGCAGAGCATATGGGTCAAGATACATGGAGATTGCTGTTGTGGTAAGAAGATGAATTAGTTCTCTTCTAATTGCTTCTGTTTTCTCAGTGAAATAAGAAGTGAGGTCATTAGCAAGTGCAATATAATGGATGAGTCATGTTAATTAACAGCATCTGCATAAACCACATTCTTGGGCAGCAGGCTCTTGGGAGATATGTTTCCCAACAGAAGATCTTTGGGCTTTGTGGGCTGTGTTCCCTGCCCTACTTTAGCTATAAATGCTATTCCTGTGTTTTTACCATGTGATTCTTACAAATTTCAGTTGAGCAGTGAAGTGTGAGTGAAAGGAAGAAGAGCCTGCTTTATACCTTAAGTTTTTCACTATGTTTTATCAGATAGTTTCCTAAGAAGTAGGCCATCACAGTCAGTCTGTATGCATACGGTGTTTTCATTTTTCATTGTAGGCATGTGCATTGCTCTAAACTCCAATATAATGATTTGTAACTATAAACAGTATTTATAGTGAGTCAGAAGGTCATGAGAGGAATCACCTATGAATTTATTCACTACCATAAAGACACTATAGCATAGGAATTTTCATGCAGCCACAGATGCTGACATGACCCAAGCCACTTCTGAAATGATGGAAATAAGTTATGCTTGATAAACTTCCTGTACCTTTTGAAAAAGATGGTCACATTTCAAATTATTTGTTAATACCAGATCTTAAAGAAATGTTTATTAGGTGAAAAATGTTTAAAGGAGAGATTTTGTATCAACCAAATTATTTTTAATTCAGTTTGGTAATTGATCAGTGAGCAATCCCTGAAAGCCACAGTGAGGAAACAAACATATGTATAACACATGGACTCAACCAGAAGGGACTTAAACTAACCTAATGGTAGATAGAGAAATGTGTAAAAATAGTCATTGTACAAGTTAAAATAAAGTGATGTAAGATGAGTGTGAAAAATAGGAGCAAGCTAATAATTCCGACATTTGAGTCAGGTTAGGGAAGACCCCGAGGATAAGATATTATTTGAGCTGGACCTCAAAGGATGGTTAGAACTTTGGAAGAGAGATTTAGGACTGGTGTAAACATTCCAGAAATGTGAAGAACTTGAAATAGGGCACAGAGATATGGCAGTGTATGTGTGTCTCTGAGTGGTGACAAGTTCACTGTGTTATTATGGGAGATTTGAAACTGGATACCAGACTACTTTGGGCGCCATAATAAGAAGTCTTTAAGTATTGGGGCAACCTTGAAATTGTGATTTGAAGAAAGGAGTGAAATGATTATGACTGCTTATTAGTTTGACTATTCATCACCAAGCATGGGCTGGAAGTAAGGGATAATCTGAAGACATTTGACAAGTGTATTTGTTGATCAACCCAAAGTAGGATATACAGGGCAAAGAGAAAACAAAAAAGAGCTAGTATTCCTAGAAGGAATTCTGTTTACACCTTTTCCAAAAAAAGAGACACAGAGCAGGGATATCATATTTATTTATATGTGTATAACTGGGATTTAATGATTTGATTCTGATTTGTTGAGTCCCTACAGTTCTACATTATTTGTTTGCTTGGTTGTTTGGTTATATCTTGGCTTATTTCCTATATGATTTTAGGAAACTTACAGAAAATACATTCAGGAAAGTGGAACTAAAATAAAAATCAAAACATAATGATATGGGAAATTAAGAATTAGAAGAGAAAGTCAACCCAGGGGAGGACTAAGATGTAGATATATACTATTGACCATAGAGGTGTAGACAACTTAGCGACAATTGGTTGCATATTTGACTTGAGCCTCCTGTCCGCCATAACTGCAAGGATAATGCAATCAATTGCATGATTCTCATTGTCTATGAGGAGAGAAAATGAAATAATATTTATACTGTTATTTACATATTTTCTTACATGAGATTTCCTACAGGGGATACCCTGTGTGGATAGTGAAAAATGCCCTCCATGATAGCAGATTGATAAAATTAGTTGTTGAAGCATCAGGACACACGGTTTGATGATCAAGAAACAGGACAGGATTATATTTAAAAATTGTGTGTATATGTGCATGCTTTTTGTTGCATTTTTTAAAATGAAAAGATGGAATTTTGGAAGTAAAAGAGACTACAATAGAATTTAAAGGACTTGGGGTAGAATCTTAGAGAATGCCTACAATTAAGGATAACAGAAGAAAAGGATCCAGCAAAGGTCACTGAAATGTAACAAAAAAATGTTAGAGATATAAAATTCTCTAGTATCAGAAAAGGCAGGGAATGAGCTTTACAAAGGAATTGCCCATAGCGTGAAATGTAAGGAGATAAAGAGAATGACTACTCACTCTTGGTATTAGCAATTAGAATTTCATTAATGACATTTTGTTGAGTGTGAGACTTTCAATACAGTGGTGGAAGACTGGGAAGGGGAGGGTGCTTATATCATAAACATGGTGGAAATTGAAAAAAGTGTATGTAGACCTATTCTTCGAGGAGGTTTAGAGATGATGGAATTGTTGTTTGGTATGATCGGGGTGGAGGGACTGCTTAAAAGGGAAGATCCCAGAGGAGGAAGGAGATAGTAAGATGGGGCACAGGAATAGGGGGTCAGAGAGGAAAGAGTTGCTTTCACTGAGCTGAAAGAGGATAAGTTACAGGAACTTACATCAGATGACTTCGGAATTGGTTTAAGATTTGAGGTAATTTGCAGAGTGAGGTGAAAGTACGTTGGGATAGGGAATCTATTTAGGTCATCACTTGTTAGGTCAGAATACCATTTTACAACAGACTTTTTGTGGTTATTTAAATGCCATTTTCTGGTTTTAAATATGCCAGTTCTTTGTCTCATTAGAAAGAATTGAGCTTGCCTTGCCCCTTCACAACCATTCAGCACTCACACAGATGTATTTCTTTTTCATTAAAAGACCAAATGGATATATAACAACAAAGTGAAAGAGCTTTATACCAATTGTCTAAATAGAATATTTATGAATAGTACTTTTTAGAAAAGTGCTGGAAAAATGGTTTTTCACTATTTTCCTATAACATTTATAGTAACTTGATGAATAATGAATGGGAATAATTTATAAAAGCTATATTCTTCACTCAAATAGAACATTTGTTTATACTCCTACATAACAGTTACATCATGGCTATATTTCACATAAAGAGCCATATATTTTTAACGTAAATGTTGCTAAATTAGTTTCATTCAACAGAGTCATAGAATCTTGATGTTTTAAGGGACCTCAAAGGACAGGATGTTCTAGGACATCCCTGAGAAGCATGCAGCTACACACTGCTTCACTTCTATTTAAACTGTACATTCAGATGATCATGAGCCATACTAGAATATAGTCTAAGAAATGAACAAGTTGAGTAGCAGGATTAGAACCATTTCCACATCTCAGTGTGCTTTTTATATATGCATACCCGAAAATATGTAGAAATGAATTTTATTTTGTAATTGAATTTTGCAGTACAGCAGGCAGATTGCATTTTTAAAAGACTAACCTTCAGCATTCAGAAAAAAGTAGATGGATGAAAGCATTTCTAAGGAGAAACTCAAGTTTCAGTCAGTATTTTAAATAGACACATCCTGACTCCCTTCACAGATTGCCATTGACCATATGGTAACTGCAGACATGCCTCAAAATAAAACAGCCATATGTAGATTTTCAAATACTGACCTCATCCCTAGAGAGCCATATTTATCTAGAAGAGCATTTCAAACCATATCAAGTAAAATTACGGTTTGTGTCATGTTAGAAAAGTAGGAGAATCTGCCTAATGAAAAACAATCACAAATTAAAACCAAAGATGCCAAGGAAATAAGGTTAGATACCCACAGACATCTAAAAGCTAAGGCATCTGGAGAAATGTCTTTCAAATTCTCCTTGTCTGGTCGTTATATGCAGTAGGATAATATATAGAAGAAGCATTAAAAGCTCTCTTGTGTCTGGTTGTGAACATAGATTGAGTGAAATTGCTTAGGGGATGATTGGTTGGAGTGCTGTTCTCCAGCTCGCAGGCACCGAATGCAAATAGTGGTCTACTATACCGGTATTTTTCTGGTTCCTGCCATACAATTACTTGAGTGGGACATACGGAATTCACTTCTCCATTTCCTCTAACAATTGTTTTCTGTTGAAATTCTGCCACAGTTTTTCAGAACTCTTAGATTTGTAGGCATGTGCCTATGCATTACATAGAAACATGGAAGTAGGGACAGAATTATTGTAGCAGTTAGAAAAAAACGTACTTATATCTTCAACGATATCTCATTTTCTTCATCCAAGTAGGCGTGGAGAAGAGGTCAGAAAGGGGGATGAGCAACTAAAGGTCTGCAAATAATGAGATTCTATAATGGTGATCATTGTAACTATAAAACATCTTTTTTCTCTGTGTGTGTGTGTATACATATATACATATGTACACATATATATTTTATAGATATATACACGTGTGTGTATGTACGTGCACATAAGAGAAAAAGGAACATGTTAACACCCTCATAGTATACAGGCAAGCCCAGTTCCCACAGGCGTTGTGTTATTCTAGCAGATATCTCATGTCCCAAGTTTTATTTAAATCTGTGGGCTCAGGGATATGCTCTGTGCCTCAAGTTAATAAAATAATATTAATGTTTCTAAATGTTCATTGAGAGTTTTCCTTTTCCTTTGCTTTTTTTTTTTTTTTTTTTGATTTTTTTTTTCAACGTTTATTTATTTTTGGGACAGAGAGAGACAGAGCATGAACGGGGGAGGGGCAGAGAGAGAGGGAGACACAGAATCAGAAACAGGCTCCAGGCTCTGAGCTATCAGCCCAGAGCCTGACGCGGGGCTCGAACCCACGGACCGCGAGATCGTGACCTGGCTGAAGTCGGACGCTTAGCCGACTGCGCCACCCACGCGCCCCCCTTTGCTTTCCTTTTGATGTAGTAGTATTTTATTGGGTTTCATTGAGTGATGAGTTGTGTTCTAGGTGTAATGCTATCCCTCAGGTTTATCTTAAATTAAAATTGTGATCCTAAAGGAAATTACCCTCATAATGAGCCAGAAACTCTGAAAATTGCACTTTGCCATAAAAAAGGTCACTGATCCTTCCGAATTGATCTTTATAACGCATGAATCAATGTAAACCACGTCTTTTATACAGCTGAGTCCCTCGCTTACGTATCACTGGACCTATAAGTAGATATTTGTGAAAATTTGTCACAACTAGCCACAAGAGAGCTTTTAATGCTTCTTCTATGTATTATCCTACTGCATATAACGACCAGGCAAGGAGAATTTGAAAGACATTTCTCCAGATGCCTTAGCTTTTAGATGTCATAATTTTATATCTGATAAGTTAGAAGATACGCTATTCTGAGCCAGATTTATGAGTAGTTTTTGGAAGTTATTTGAACTTACTCAGATTTATCAATCTCTCCTACCTTTCCAGGTTACCTCATTTTGTTCTTTTTCAGATTTGCTATGAATAACAAGATGAGCCTTTAAAAGTAAAAGCTTAAAATTTTATCTTCAGTAAAAGTGATCAATTCCGTATGGAAATCCAATAGCTTTTTTTTTAAATTAAAATTAAAGTACCAGCTTGTTAATGGACATAAATTTCCTTTTCAGTGTTTATTTTAGGTATTGATCTGAGGTTGGGGTATTTAGTTAGCCGCTTTAGGCCATAAAATATTTTGGGCAAAAGAAAAGAGATTGTTTTGGTACTGTGTTGTTCCTAGCACATCTTTCTAGAATAAATGAAGCAATGTTTATGCCCGTTAACCGGTCTTCCTATTAAGTTGTATTTGATTGGGAAATACAGTGATTATATTTTGTCATTTGTGTTTTACATTTTATTGATGTATATTTTCTTCTGAATTTTGTAGATTAAAACGAAGACTAAAGGGCATATCTAATGAAGTCTTTTGTTGTTGTTTTTGTTTTTTTGGGTTTTTTTTTTTTTTTTTCATTAAAAATCCAGGCTTTTTTCATCCTTGCTGTGTAGGTCAACCTTTCTGCTAAGGTCTTTGGAAGTGACTGGTGTTTTTTTGTTAACTCAAAGCAAGCTCAGCAGCCACACAAAACTTTTTTGGAAAGACCTTAATTGCCAAGAGAGCCAGTGTATAAAGCAGCCCTAAGTGAGATTTTATTTATATGCTGATGTAGGATACTTTTGGATTGCAGCCCTGAGCAAAATAGATTCTTGAATACCTCTTCCACCCTGTGGCCTCCAGGATCCAGTGCACCAGCTCTCTTGGATTCAGTGGCCAATGTTTATAGAGCTCCCTTGCAAGCTTTGTGTGTTGTGTTCATGGCTTAGTACAGACATTTTAAATTTCACATGTCTTAGTGTATCTGAGCAAATGGAAGATGCAGTTATTATTCTGTTCCCTTTTTCCACAGCATTTACATTCTGCCATAAGTGTTATTTATTTTTGGAGTTAAACCTTTATAAGTGAAAGATGTGAGTCTTGGAAAAATCCATATTTTGAATCAGCTCTTCATTTCCGTGAACCCAATACTCTACTTCCTACCCTATTTTGGAGAACTTAGTACTAAATTCTTTTTATAGAATATCTTTATTTCTTATTCTATATTTTATGACTAACGTGGATTTTTTTAAACACATAGGAGACCAAGATCTCTCCTTCCCATTGCCTTTTTTTTGTTGTTGTTGCTGCTGGTGGTAATTGGAGAGTGGGCAAAGAGATAAGAGTGTGGAGCAGGAGAACTACTTTAGAATTAGTGAATACATTTACAGCCTCATATGTTTGGTTCATTTTTAAATCTAGTTCTTGGCTATTTTTGGAATAATGATGAGTTTTTGAAAACCATGCTGACAGAAATCTGTCTATTTTCTTTAAGATGTTATATTTCAAGGTACCACCTATGTTTGCAACAATCATGCTTCCAGGATCTGGCAGGACATTTGTAATTTTTCAACATTCTGCCCTACTGTAAAATTACGAGCTATTTAATTCGGCCTGATTTTTATCTTTTTGGTATCTCCATTCATGGTAACTATCAGGTATAAAACCAAATAGAAAAAGAAAGAACACTAAAAAATGCATGAGTCCTGATTAGATTTTCATCTTTATTCTCAGTGGTACTTATTTGTTGAATGCTTAAATCTAAAAACAGAAAATGCTAATAGAATATTATTCAAATATTCATATAAAATTTAAATATCCATATGAATACACACTTTTTAAACCAAGGAAAGTATTACTGTTTAGAGTTATCCTTTATATATCTTAAAAAATGTTCTGATGTAATAGAGATATAGGAATATTTAAATTCTCAGGAGTCTACACGTGATCTAAAATGAAGACAGGCAATGGGATAATTCTAATTTTTCTGTGGTTGTATGAATAGTTTGACAGCATATGCCATTGAATTTGATAGAACTGCCATTCATTATAAGTGCCTGTGGCATAGGCATTATTGATTTATCACCTAGTGGTTTATTAGTAATCTGTGTAGGAATGTTCTGTTTATTATAAAAGAAATAGAAATTATAAGTGTATCATTTACTTTTTTATGTTAATGGAGCTCTTTGAATTGTATTTTTGTGGAATCTTAAAAGTAAAGATACTTTATTTGTTTATCTAGAAAGAAAACCCATGTGATTTATCGACAATTTTTCATTTAAACCTTTCTACTTCTATTCATCTATGGAGAAACTCTAGAGAGCTGATAAATGAAACAATAGCTTCATTATTTGAGTTTTGGTGCAATACTTCACATGCATTACCACGTTTAATCATCACCATATAACTGTGAAGTACATGTTATCATATATGTGGCATGTGAGGCTCAGAGAGAGTAAGGAACCTGCCCAAGGTCACACAGCTTCAACAAAGCTAAGCTAAATTCAGATCTAGCTGATTTGACTCCCTGATTTGGAGACTCTTGGTCCCTGTGGTATCCAGCATTACTTATGGTTGCAGAATCCTTCAGTAGATGCAAGTTATACATAGTCCTAGATCTTAGTGTGTAATAGAAAATTTGGGTAGGTGAGAGACTTTTTATATCACTAAGAATGACAACTTGTTATGAAAATACTGCAAAAGACCATTAGGTTAAGAGTATATATATTCTTTCACTTAAAAATTGCTTTGTCCAAAGACAGTATTGTTAAGAATATAGTTTAAGAAAACTGTTCACTTATTTTTAAAAAAGGATATCTCCCTTAGCTCAAGAAAGACTGTCTAATGTAGTAATTTTTAATATTTTTTTCCTCAGCAACATACCATATTCCCATGGCTGTTAGGAACTTCAGAGGTCTTGTTTGAGAATTGCTGGGCTAGATGGTGCGTTTTATGATTGCCATCATTTATGTAGATACCTTTAATGAAAGAAATATTTTAGAATTAAGATAAAACCAAAGTTTTGGGGGAAAACCAGGATTTTAGTAGTATAAAGCCCCATTATCATCTCCTCTTATAAATAGGAAAAAAGTCTTTGCTTTAGCAACCTAGAATAATAATGACTGGATTAACACAGTCATTGCATATAGGCCTTAATGTACCATGATCAGCTCATAAGCACGCATCTATAGACAACTAGCCCAACACAACATCTTGGCAAATTGATTGCCTTAGAAGGATCTCAGAATGTATTGGCATAAATGCCAGACTGTGAAGGAATGATTGAGCCACATGGGGTTGAATTTATCAGTAGCAGCAGTCCATTCTTCCAAACAAAACATGTGCCAAGCACCAGCTTGTAATCACAAACATCATCTGCCGCATATTGAAGAGGAAAACAGCATAGATATGCTCAGGATCTTCGTGATGGTTTATACTTAATCACAACATTGTTTAGCAACTCGCAGTGTATTCAGATTGCTTTATTCTTGAGTTCTCAATTACCATTATTTGCTCTGGTTCTTTCTCCTTCCTTCCCTTCCCTCCTTTTCCCTCATATTCATTAAACATATATTTATTGAATTTTTTCTGTTTGCATGACCTTAGGCTAAGTACAGTGGGAAGCAAAATGATAAAGTAGAGATGAAACCTGAGCCATTCACCCCACCCCATGTAATTCAGTGTGGAAGAAACATCAGCTACCTACCCTGCAAAATAAATTAGCCAGCAGTGAGAGCATAAGAGAGGTATAAAACTGACAGCATGATTCAGATGACAGAATATCCTCTTTTGGGAACAGGGGTGACCTCATAGAACAGGAACATTGTAAGAGACAGAGATGTAAAAATATGAGGCTTCTTTCTGTAAAACAGGTTACCCCAAGATTGTTGAAGTATATAGCGTATTAGAGAAGAAGTATTGTGAGATAAATCTAGAAAGACAGTCTGGGACAGGTGTGTGCCCTTTATCAGATAGGCCCTAGTGGGTCTGTTACAGAAGATTTTGAGCAGGTAAGTGAAGTAAGTGATCGGTGGTATGCGTTAGGGTGATGGCAGTGTGGAGAGGCTGAACTGGTCCAGTGGAGACCATATATAAGGCTTTGTCACTGAATACAGAATGTATTTCTTAGTCAGTGTTAGTGTTCTTCAAAAAACAGAACCAATAGGAGAACTGTGGTGGAGGGGAGAGTGTGGGGAGGAAGATTGATTTATTATAAGGAATGGACCTCACATGGTTATGGAGGCTGAGAAGGTATCATCATCTGCCCACTGCAAGCTGCAGACCCAGGAGAGTGATGGTGTAAGTCCCCGCCTGAGGGCAGAAGACCAGTGTGCCAACTCAAATAGGTGGACTGGGAGAACAGACTCTGTTCTCTTTTTGTTTTTTTGTTCTATTTAGACCCTCAGTGGATTGGATGATGCCCTCCCACATTGGGGAGGGCAGTGTGCTTTCCTCAGTGTACCCATTCAGATGTTCATCTTATTCAGAAACACCCTCATAGAAACACCCAGAAATATTGTTTAAGTAAATATCTGGTCACTCTGTGACCCAGTCAAGTTGACATATAAAATTAACACCTACTGTATGCCAGGAAGTTTATTATCTCAATCCTGATAATGGCCAGTGCCACTACTATACCCACGTAGCTGAAGAGAAGATAGAGGCTTAGTTAGGTTGAGTAATGTGCTGAAAAGCTCCCAGTGGCCAAGCAGTGGAGTTGTAATTTCAGCCCTGGTCTGTGGATTCACTGCCATCCTCTGCCCTGTGCTGTCTCACCTATGAGCTGGCTGAGAGTCCAGCTGGGGCAGCAGAGAGCTGGGGAGCCACAGACGGCACAGATACAAAAACCAAAGAAAAATTTCTGATGTTTTGTGGAAAGAAAAGAGGCACACATGCATTCATTTTCATTAGAATTTAGCAACTTGTTGGCTATGGAAAGTAGGAAGAGGGAATGAATAGCCAAGTGCCAAGTTTTTAATCTTCATTAATAGCACATAAGGTAAAGAACAAGTTTGAGGTGAGAAATGATGACCTCTGTTTTATATGTACTTGAGCTGGCATGCCTTTTCTGGGTCCTTCCCTAGGCCTGAATCCTTACTTTATATGTACCTCCGTTAGAGCACTTAAGCTATTGTGGAGTAACTTATTTTATTTCTGTTGGTGACTCCCTCCCCACCCCAATATTAGGAGCACCTCTGAGACTCCTGGTGTTCTTGTACCTAGCACAGAGTAGGCTCACAGAATGTGCTTCACGCATGTTATGTACGCTAGGAGCATTTGGTCATAGAGGCAGGAGGGAACAGTGGAAGTCCAAGGAAGAAGACCTTTTGAAATGCATGTTGTGAAACTATAACTTGGACCCAACTAGAGATGAATGAAAGACTTGCCCAGCAGCACGGAGGGCCTGCTTCACAGACGCACTGAATTTATCATGAAACAAGTGTGTCCCATTTTCCTAATTATTTGCAAATGATGCTCACCTCCCTGGAGATGGGAATGGTGGAGGGAGTAGAGTAAAATGAATGTTCTGAAACCAGTTAACTCTGGAGTTAAGGCTTGAGACTGTGGCAAGTGAGGCTATGAAAAAGAGAAAAAGAGGAGGTTGAGGGATTAGAGTCTTGAGCACAGACCATGTTTATTACTGCAGCTTCAAAGTGCTTCAGTTCTGTTTTGTTATACTGTTCACAATTGTTGATTTTTTTATGCTAAGGAAAATCAGCTTAAGTATGCATATAAAACTTCCTGTCATTTATGGATGAACAAGAAGGTAGCTCAACTCCTAGCTCTACATGCTTACTGGTTTGTCACCTTCGGAAATCATGTGATCCCTTTGTGCTTCCTTTGCTCATTAACACCAAATGCTCTCACCTACTTATGGCTCTTCTGATGATGAAAATTGGTTCATAAGACATGAAGAGCTATTGAAATACTAGAAAACCCATTGGGATTTGAGCAGATGCCTTGAAATCCTCATTGATCTGTTGGTGTCACTGTGGTTGGCACACGTCCTCCCTTCCCGAAGGCCCGTGGAGCGTGAGAACTGCGTCCTCTAGTTGTATCAGGAGAGGACTGTGGTGTTGGGTTCTTACTGAGCTTGTTTGCAGCCCTATCATGGAGCCCCAAATTGGGGAACAGGGAGGGTGCTATCTGAAGCCAAGCAGTGATTCTTTTGCTCCCACTGAGGGCCCTGCTTGTCTCCACAGAGCATCTTCCCTTTGACAAATAATTTAGTCTGTGAAGACTCAGCAGTGGAGAAGCCGCCTACAGTTTGCGTCTTGGAATTCATTAGTCATCATGTGTTCTACTTCTTCTTTAAGTTTTCTTTAGTACATGGCAAAATCCACAAACAAAAACAAATGGAAAGGGAAGAATAAGAGCAAGGAAAATCTTGAAGAGATTCCAAGGGTCCTGCATCCTCGACAGTTCTCACTTGATAATCTTGCAGCTGATTGCATCAGTCCAGTTTAATCAAATATTGTTGTTGCATCTAATTAATAACTCCTTTGTGCCCTTATTTCAGCGAAGGTTATGGTCTTTGAATGTTTGAATTTTCTCCTTCCCAATCATTTCACTGTGTCAGCCCTGTTGACATAGTTTATTTATTTGTAAAGGTGTGTGTGTGTGTTTGTGTGTGTTATGTTTTAGTATATCCAGTGAGGTATAATTTACATATAATAAATGGTACATAGTTAAGGTTTATATGTTGGTACATTTTGACAGATGTGTACACTGTGAAACCCTCACCACTGTCATGATGGTGACCATGTCCTTGCTCCTTCAAAACTTTCTTTTGTGCTCCTTTTTAACTGTTCCCTGTACAAGCAACTGCTAATCTGCTTTCTTTTGTAAAAAACAAAAAAAAAAAAAAAACAAAAACAAAAAAAAAAAACTAATGTGTTTTTGAGAGAGTGGAGGAGGGGCAGAGAACGAAAGGAAGAGAGAGAATCCCAAGCCAGTTCTGCACTGTAAGCACAGAGCCCAGCATGGGGCTTGGTTTCACAAATTCGTGAGATCATGACCTGAGCTGAAATCGGGAGTTGGACACTTAACTGACTGGGCCACCTGGGTGCCCCTGATCTATTTTATTTCTGTCAAAGCATTGAGACTTGGAGGAAAGTTTTTAACTGCAAACTCATTATTTTAAAATAGCTTATAGTATATTCAGGCTATTTTTTGAGTTAGCTTTGGAAGATTCTGTCTTTTAGAGAATTTGCCTATTACATCTAAGATGTTGAATTTGATGCCGTGAAGTTTTTCATAATACCCCTTTATTATTTTTTAAATATCTGTAGAATCTGTATCGATGACACTTCTCTGATCCATGATAACAACTTGTATGTTCTCTTTCTTTTTTCCTGATTGTTCTGTGTATTATCTTCCTATGGTTGTTGTAAAAAAATCACTAAAACTTGGTAGCTTAAAACAGTAGAAATATATTCTGTCTGGTGGCCTCACATTTGAAATTCGTTTCACTAGGTTAAAATCAAGGTGTTGGCAGGGTCATGCTCCCTCTAGAGGCTCTAAGGGGACAATTTGTTTTTTGCTTTTCCAGCTTCTGGTGGAACTGGCATTTCTTGGCTTATGGCTGCATCAGTCCAGTCTCAGTGTTCATGGCCACATTGCTTTCTCCCATCCTGTCCTGATTCTCCCTTTTCCATGTCAGAATCCTTAACTTAATTACATCTGCAAAGTTCTTTTATGCCATCTAAGGTAACATTAACAAGTTTCAAGGATTAGTTCATATGCATATCTTTTGAGGGGCTATTATTCAGCCTACCACAGTGTGGCTCAAAATTTATCAATATTATTTATATTACAAAGAACTAACTGGCTTTTGGTTTCATTGATTTTTTTCCCCTCAACTGTCTTTTTATCTATTTCCTGGATTTCTATTCTACTCTTTATTATTCTTTTTATCTTGTTTATTTTGGGTTTCATTTGTCCCTCTTTTCCTGGTTTTGTAAAGTGGAAGCCATGGTCACTGCTGTAAATTTTCCTCTGTTTTAAATTAGCTGCATTCCACGAAATTTCATTTGTTGTGTTTTCATATTCTTCCAGCTCAAATACTTTCTGATTTCCCTTTATTTCTCTTTTCCATGGAAATGTATTGTTTAGTGTCCAATAAGGAGGGAATTTTCCAGTTCAGTTATTGATTTCTGCATTAATTTCTTTATGGTACAAGAACATTCTTTGTGTGACTTAAATACCTTTAAATTAATTAAGACTGGTTTTAGAGCTGAGAATATAATCTATCTTGCTAAGTATTCTGTGACATTTACCATTCATTTACTGTTGGAAAGAATGTGTATTCTGCTCTTGGTCAGTAGAATGTTGTTTAAATGTCAGCTCAAGTTTGTTGATCATGTTGTTGAAATCTTCTGTATCTTTGCAAATTTTCAGCCTACTTAATTGTATGAGTTATTGAAAAGAGAATGATGAAATATTTGAGTATGACTTTGGGTTTCTCTATTTCCCCTTGCTGTTATATCAATTTTTGTTTCATATGTTTTGAAACTCTTATTAAGTGCCTCAACATTTAGGATTGTTATGTCCTCTTGATGAATTAGTCCCTTTGCTGTTACAGGTTGTACTTTCCTGCCTTTTTGCATGTCTGATAATTTTTTATTGTATGCTAGACATTATAAATTTTATCTTACTGTTGAACTTTGTTCTCAGATGCTATTCAATTCCTTGGAAGCAGGGGGGCCTTGATTTTTAAACTCTTTTGGATGGTACCCAAGCAGTGTTTAATCTGGGTACTTTTGATTACTCTTCCTTACACTCTAGATCTTTCCCTCTGATTGGTACAAACAAGTCCTGGAGTGGAATTCTTTAATCCCTTCCTGCAGCTCTTACTCCTGCCTTGAGTAGTTTCCTCACACATACCCACTCAATGGAGGAATACCCAAGGGGGACTGCAGATCTCCATTGTCCCCTCTCTGTGAATTTCTCTCCACTCTGGCACTCCACTCTGGCAAGTCTAGCTGCTTTGGCATCCCTGCATTCTGAGCTGCATCCTTTCAATTCAGGGAGACCACCAGGGTCTGCCTAGCTTCCCCTCTTTGTATTGTGTCCTGGAAACTTTTTATGAGGCATTAAGCTTGGGCAGTCTTTGTTGGGTTCACTTCTTTTGTGTCCTGAATCTCAGAGGTCACTACCCTTTGTTGCCTGTTACCCATTATCATGAGAACGATTGTCCAATACATTTTTCATGACTTTTAGTTGGTTTCAAGTTGAAGGCAGATCTGGTAACCATCACTCCCATCTTGTGTGGAAGTGGAAATCAGGAGCTGGATTTTATTCAGAGTGAGTTCTAGTGCATTTTTAATTACACCTGGAGAAACATCTGTAGGCTTGGCTCATAGACAGCCATTAACAGGAATGGCTACACTTGTAGGACTGTCCTTTTCATCCTTGCCACTGGAGTACCTGCCACACTTGGACAGCCATTGTGAATATTAGTATGAAGTGTTCAGAATGGAGGAAAAGATGAACCTATGTTTGGTTCTCTCATCTGGTGTTTTAGTGTATGTTATATTTTGAGTCCAGTAGGTTTTATTGTGTGGGAATTTGTGTCCAAAGACAAATAACTTTTTAAAAATTGTAAAATGTTTGTATACACTAAATGTTTTTAATTATAAAAATCAAATATAATAAGTAGAGCATGACATTTTAAATTTTCACTTACAAACATTCAACCAATTAATATGTTTGATCTTTTTCTTCTGCTTCATATCTTCTGTGATACAAAAATTAATGATAGTTTGCATTTAAGTCAATTTTACTGCCTAATAAAGCTGGTTTATAATTTTAATGAAAGGAAACTATTTCCTTTTATTTATGCATAATCAGATGTGCACTGCTGTGACCAGAATTTATCTGTATATTAAAGCCATTCTAATAACAGAACAGCTATTGTTTATTTTTAGCAGGAAATCAAAACCAAGAAAAAGCTAAAAAACTCAGAATTTTAAAAACTAGGAAATAAATATGTGACATTTATACAATAGTATATATCTTGTTATTTATACAAGCCAAACTTTAATCCTAATTTGTCCTAATTTTCTCTTTATTTTTCTGTCTCCTAAAATCATTATTACCTAGTCTGTCCATCAAATCATGGAACAGTTTAATAGTGAAAGTAGGCACAGCTGCCCACAGATTATAATAGATTCCTTGCAAAACACCGGTTTCTCATCTATGGAGGTTTAGTACTAAAAGCTGAAAAAGGGGTTTTATTTTTGTGTTGTCGTCATTGTTTTAAATTTTCCATGGTACACAAAGTAAGTGATAATATTTTTCACTTAATTTTTTTTATTTATGGAAATTGGTGTATCATTTTATGATGCTGTGTGTGTGTTTTTCATGTTGTGGCTCATTTACAGATAGCTGAATTTGCAGGCGAACCTGCTACCTTTCAGTCAACTGATCCAGATGTATTTCAGTATTGTCACAGTAAAGCTTTGAAAATCTACCTATTTCAGCTTTTCTGATACACTAGGTTTAAAACTGCTTTACTTTAAACTAAAACATTTGACATTAAAATACTTTCACCCTCCTTTCTAAAGGGGTTGTCACTGCATTAAGCTTTGAATGACCATAAATGCTTCTCTGTCCGTATCCTGTCTTACCATTTCAGGACAAAATCATTTGCAGTAAATCAAGTTTTTCATGTGGTTTTAATCACATGCATGTAGAGATGAATATTCTCACTCTGATAATGTTCAGTTCTACTTAATACCCTGGCTCAACATCCCATGTTAACTTTTATTGCCAAGACAACAGCATATTTTATTCCATTTTTGTGAACTGGGATATTAGATTTCCTAAAGGTTGCTGAAATGGTAAAATTTCCTTGGATTTTGAACTTGACTTGGTTTAGGGTTTACTAATGAAACTTGGCCTCCAGGAAGAATTCCTCTAATTAAGCAATTAACATTCCAGTGATCCTAAGCCATCTCTTCTAACAGCGGGAATACCATAGGTCCTGGGAGTCAACCCTGGCCCCATGAGGACACTGTATAGAATGCCTCTTCAAGCTAAGGTAAAAGTGTGCTTGAAGTACTTCTGGGACTAGAAGGGGCAGTTTTAATAATTATGCCCAGACCATAGACGTCAATAAGGTTAGTTATCTTACATATGACCTCTGTGGTTCATATCTGCAGCTTTCCAAAATTGATCTAGTGTTCTGACGTAGAGACCAACGCATCTGTGCCATTTTGAAAGCCCATTTGTATTTTAAAAAGATCACTGAATGCCCCTTAGGGAACTATTCAAAATCTAGAAAAAAAATATATTTATATATATTTATTTATACCCCTATGTAACTTTTTTCTTTATTATCTTTTGGGTAGCATTTATTAATAGTATACACCATATAAACCATAACCAAGTCTGATACCTTGCCCAAATTTATTAACTTTAATTGAATAGGTTGGAAAGAATTTTGTCACTTAAGTCAGATAAATTGGAATGAATTCTGTTCCTTGTTTAATTGTTTTTAATGAATGCCATTCTTTTGGTTGATTAAAGCAATTTGCCAGTGACTTTGTAAGTAGTCCCACATTGAATGGATTTTTAAATAATAATTGCCAAGAAAGTGGAAAAATGAAGAGTAGTTAATGCAGTTTGTAGGGATTTAAGGAAGAATAATTTCTGACAGTTCCAATTAGGTAGGTCTTCCTAGAACCCATAAATTGCTTTAACTTCAGTTGTTCCTTGTTGCTTTTACAGTTTAAACTCAAGTATATACTAAATCTGTTTTAGAAAATACATCGTGCCCAGATTTCTGTAAAAGTATATACGTTCTATTTTATAATGCCCAGTTATGTTGACTTCACAGAGATTTGGGGAAATTAATCCTAATGGGAACAATGACTGTGGGAGCTGAAAATAATAGATGTGTCCTTCTTTTTCTTTCTTTTTTAAAAAAGCTGGACCTGTGATCTGCAGAATGCTGAGTTATCCCCCAACTCGCCGAGCTTTAATTGTGGGTTGTGGTCTGCAAATGTTCCAACAGCTCTCAGGCATTAACACCATCATGTATGTATTTCTTTCCTGGCTTTTTACTGAAAAGGAATTGTGAAGGAATTATTTTACATGGAAAAAAAAAAATAGGACTTTCGGTGTTTTGTTGTATTAATTGTGTAGGATCCTCCTTTTGGAAGATACTTTGCAATTTTTAATCCTGTCTTTGTATGGTTTAGAAGGAGGTGATTTATATTGTTATATTTTATTGCCTTATTTGATATCATAAATTTTTTCTTGTACATCATCTGGTACTTCCTTATATTCTGAGCTAATGAATGTATCATTTTCATAAGCCATTACTTGATGCTGGTTAGAAAGTGAAACAAAAGGGAATCATCTGGCCTTGCCAGGGATTAATGGGCACTCAGATAACTAGTTTGTTTCTTTTGGGAGCAGTTACAATACAATGTGATGAAAACATTAATAGAAGATGTTTATTACCATCAGAATGGGAAGACACAAAAGTTTCATATTGTCTAGTTTCAGATTAATCCCCAAAGTTGTATGGGTTTGGGAGGTGGAGCAGGATGAATAGGTTGTAGCATGTTTCATTCATTCAACATTAAACACATTTTTTAATGGCCTATTTTATACGAGACACACAAGAATGAGTAAAGTAGACATGAATAAATTCACAGTTTAATATAGAATTTCAAATTGTGATAAGGGCTGGGCAGGACTATTCCAGTCCTCCACAGAAAAGACTTTTAAGATCCTAGGTAATACAACATGGGTTAGAGGAAAGTCATGAGTTTTGCCGAGAAATTAGTTGTTGGGTGAAAACCTGCTAAATCTTGGAAAATTCTCCCCCACAACCTATTGGCTGAAATTATTCACCAAAAAATGCAAATCATGTAAAATTCAAATTTGCTTGGTAAACCATTTGTATTTAGGACTCTTGATATTTTCCTTGGAAGTTACTTGGGATTATGTTTGTTTTCTGGATGAGGTGCACCACAATGGTTCTGTGTCTGCCATCCTAAGTGTGGTGATGGAACAGAATTGTAATGAGGCTCATACTTTCAAATAATGCAGTGCAATGATATCCTATGTGAATATCTATTTTATCAACCTAACTTAAAATATATTCTCTGTTTCTGTTGTTTGTTCTGCCCTTTTCTAGGCATTTAAATTTGACAAAGTAAATTTTTGTTCTGCTTTATTGTATTCCTATAAAACATCATCAACAGAGCCAACTCTTATTGATGGGTAGTGGCTGAGGCCAGTGTGTTCCTAGTTGAAATGGCTGTCATAGTCCATTCACAGATATCTAGTGTAAACCATGCTGATTAAGGTTTTTAATTTTTTAAAGTTTATTTTATTTTGAGAGAGAGTGAGAGAGATAGTGAGTGGGGGAGGGGCAGAGAGAGAGGGAGACAGAATCCCAAGCAAGCTCCGTGCTGCCAGAATAGAGCCCCATGTAGGGCTCCAACTCACGAATCATGAGCATGCCGTGAGCCGAAATCAAGAGTAGAATGCTTAACTGGCTGAGCCATCCAGGCACCCCAGGGTTTTCAGATTTTAATAAGGCATTTATTTCTCCAAATACTCAGTCTTTTCACAGTGAGATCAAGTGATACGATCTCACTTGATCATATCAGGATCTAAGAATCCTGATATTCCTTAAGATTTATGGTAGTCATTATGTGCTTTGCTTATCACAAACTGTACATAATAGAGGTAGCATTGTCAAACAGCTTTTGCTTGCAGTTGAGTATTAATCCTGGAAAGTAGGAAGAATAAAATAAGGTAAATGATGGCTCAATTTAGATTGCTTCTACGTGATGCAAAACAGATGGCCAACTCCCTGAAGAAATTAATACGACATTTTAATTTCTGGAGGTTAGAGGGTTAGACACTTAAATGAAAGATGCCTATGATAAATAACTGCTGGTTATTCATAATACAGTTTCAAACATTCATATTTTAAGCCCATAAAACTTAATGCAAATCTTTCATTATAACAGACTGCACTACTGTCATCATCTGGATGGAAGATGACTAATCTGGGAGTCACTCCTATAGTGTGTTATCCTTTACTCTTTCTAGTCTGTATTGGTGTGTGTGTCTTTCTCCATTCTTAAGATTCAGTAAATACTATCGTAAGTTTTGTTGCTTCTAACTTAAAATAATTTCTTAACTGGAATCTAGTAGTTTATGTTTTGTTTTTAGTAGAAAATATTAATTACGTATTTTTCTTATTTAAAAAAATGTCATTTTGTTAATTTGGAGTTCTGTTTTTATGGATATTCCATTATGTGTATTTCGTTACTTTTTCTTTCCAGCTTTTTTCCTGCTAAGTGGGAAATAAAGTAGGCAGTGCTCTTCAGTATTCACAGCCCAAACCTAATAATCTGTAGAAGTTGAAATCTTTTTACAAAGTCTGTCTTTCACCTGGAAGTTTGTGTGAAACTGAAATATGAGGTATTTTGTATTCTGTCTCTCACCAAGAAAAGTTCATAGGAAGATCATATGGAAAGATACTGAAAGATAAATCATTCTCCCAGTTGCATTATATATCTTACCATGTTTAGTTTTGTCTGTTTTCCCTCATAGAATTTTTGTTTCTATCTCCTTGACCTATTTAGTATCCTACCTCAGTCAAGGAAATAGATTTTCTTCTCGTAATATTTAATTTTCACATCCTCTCCAATGGGAAAAAAAAATATTTTGTGTGTGTGTATGTCTAAGTATTTCTTATTCGTATAACTCACATTTATATCCTAACCTATACCTTATCTGCTATCCTATCAAACAGTGAGCTTCTGAGTTCTTAAAAGCATTACATACTTTAGACACTACATTAAACTCTTAGAAGAAGCAATTTTCTAATAAGACTTTAATCGCTTAATTTCAAAACATGTTGAATAGATTATTTTCTTTTCACAGTAGAGACAGAACAGAGTACATGGAGTACTAGCTTTCCTAATATAAAAGTGTTGATATTATTGCACTATATCTCACAGACCAATAAAATATTTCCACATGTGTTAAAAAGGAGAGGAGTAATAGATGAAGTTGATGATGATTAATGTGGAGGAAACTTTCTTAAGAAACTCTCATTGTGATCTCTTCTAAGCTCTACTTATAAAGTCAAGAAAATTTCCATTTCCTATCTAACAAATTTTATCTGGATGACTACTGATACTTGAACCCTTCCCACATTGTTATTACTACAGCCAAAATGTGTGTATATGTGGGAGGGAAAGAAGGAGAAAAAGTAAGAAAAATAAGGAAAACACCTGGCTGTTTAGAGGTTTGATAGCATGTTGCTTCTTTTGAGCAACTTATAAGCTGTATCTTGATACATTCTTATGAACATGTAATCAGTCCATCTTAGACGGGTGGGAGTTAACAGATTTTTACCTGGGAAGACCACCAAGTGGTTAAATGGCCCACTTTAAGGTTACGCAGAAGATCAGTAGTAAAGAGGAGAAGGAAATCCAGAAATTTAAGCTTCTGAGTCAGCTTCAGGTAAAAACGATTGTGAGAGAATAGATTTCTTTCGGGTACTCTGTGCCAGTGCTCTACTTTTAACCTATTCTTCTTTTAGATTAAGGTTCCAAGATTTCTCTCTTCCTACTCTTCCCTGTTCTACTAACTCAAAGTGGGAGTGGGAAATAGGCATTTATATTGGATGGGCAGTGATTCTTACTTCTGTAGCTGCATTCCCTTAATCCCCAGGTGATCTCTTCTTCTCTCATATTTACAAGAGATAATAAAGGATTTTGGAAAATATGCCCTTATAGTAATAATGTTAAGGGCTATCCTTCACTGAACATTAAATAGCAGATATTCCTGTAGCATGCATTAACTCACTTAAATATTCACAGAAAATGAAAAAAATTAGGATCAAACTGCTAGCCCCTCTAATGGTATAATTATGTATTATGATCATGATAATAAACGTTTTTACCATGTTACATGTGTAACACTATAAAGTATTTTTATATACTTTTATATATATATAAACACTTTATATATATATATATATATATATATATAAACACTATAAAGTATTTATAGACACGATCTTTCCAGATGTTCATAAAAATCCTGTCAAGTAGAGCCAGTTCTTCTGTTTATTCTGTAGTTAAGGAGGCTAGGGCTTAACAAGTTAAATGACTTATTCATTGTCATCCAGTTAATAAGTTTTAGCAGTGAGGGTGGAACCCTGATTTTCTGACTCCAGATCACATGAACCACTCTAATTTTAGAACACCTGAAATGCCCAGAGCTGACTGTTTAAAGCTTGTTTGGGGGTAATATAAGGTAAGAAATCAAAGTTAGTGGAACTCATTACCACTTAAAAAAGAATGTGGAATGATTGTGTGTATCCATCTCAAGAATCATAAAGCTCATTACATTCTTTAATCTCCTGGTACCCAGTTAAGTAAAGCCTTTGCTTTCTACCCTTATCTAGAGTTCCTGGACAAGCCAGCCCAATCGATGACTGGGTGAGGCATTTATATTTGTTAATCATTTTCATTAATTTCATAAGGGCAGTATTTCTGTATCTGTTCCATTCTCATATTTTATCCTCAACAAACTCTCCTGGTATAAAAAATGATCATGCAGTCAGGAAACATGGTACAGCAAGCAGGCATGGGCAGATGGTGGTAAATGTAGAGACAAATAAAAGTGACAAGAAATAAGAGGAAAACAATAAGGATTTATGCATTCTCCTGTTGTAAATCAGAGCCAGAGGTGAGGTTTTGCTCTCGGAGATCTTCAGCAGGCAGGATGCATGGACCAAAGCATCTGCTCACTAATGTGAACATTCTTCTCTCTCCACCACCTCAGTAGGACTCTGAACATAATCCAGAAAAGCTGTTGAATGATAACATGCTTACCCCTTTGAAATGCTTCAGGATGAGTGTGTTTGTAGTCAGTTGTGTTCATTAAATGAAAGTGATTAAACAGATGAGAAATAGTGAAGGTTCAGGGTTCACTCCTTTGCAAGATGAGTTTAATGTGTTGGGAAGAATATTGGCCCAGGAATCAGGAGAGAATTAGTTTCAAAATCTGTCTCCACAGTGGGACTTTAGGCATGCCAGTTACTTGCCTTCATTCTAATTACCTGTCAAGTGAAGTAGATGAGCTTTAATGTACATTTGATGAGGAAAAATGGGGTTTCAAAAATGGAAGCTAAAACATTTGTGTTTGAAACACTTTAAACCTTTCTTGTTTGGAAAGTTATCAGACTGCAGGAGATCAGTTTTAATCTAAAAAGAGAAAATGTATTTGGTAGACATAATTTTTGAAAGATTGGTTAAATGCTTGTCATTGTCCTAGATACTTAGCACCTTATTTGTTAAGACCACACTTTTATTTCCAAAGCATATCTTTTTTAGAAGCACGATCTTGGTTATAGTTGACAGTGCTTTGCCCCAAGATTGTGTAGCAAGCCTGATGTGCGAGAACATGGCTTCCATAATGTTGTAAGGGTAGGCTCAAGCTGAGTGAACTTCACTGGCCTCTCAAATCATGTACAAGGGAAAGGATGCAACTTCCACCTTTGGAGTCTAAGGCCATTTTTCATGACAGATCACTGTCACTGTCTTAATGTGCAAAACAAAGCATTCTCATCAGAGAAGCTCTAAACCCTCTAAACAGAAGGGCTTTCTAGTGTGTCTGTTTGCTTTCCATTTCCCTCTGTATATGTTGCACACCTGTCTTAGTTTGAGTTCTCCAAAACAGGCTCTAAGATCAAGAATTAGATGCAGGTGATTTTGGGAGGGATGCTACCAAGAAGCATGAGTAAGAGAGCAGGGAAAGTGTGGTAGGGTCTGGGATGCAGTGAAGCATCTCAGCTGATCTCAGTAAGCAGAGTTCAAATCCTGCTGAGGAATAGTGTAGAATGTGATTCAGCACTATTCCAGGGATACTTCTTCACCATCCCCAGTCCCTCAAGGTAGTGTCATGCCTACAGTCATTCTTTGGTTCCCTGAGCAATCTCTCCTGGAGCCAGAGTTCTCAGGACCTAAGAAGAGAGACACAGTTTAACTAGAAATTGTCAGATTCTAGAGTGAGTTTCCATAACTAGAGGACATTCAGAGAGGGGCCAAGAGCATATGGGGCAGGGCATTAAGAGCATCTGTTTAAAATCTTGCTGTGTCTTCAAATATGTATAAAAATAAGTTCACACAATATGGATATGGACTTTCTTAGTGTCTTTCCACGGTTATAGCAAATTTATTTTTAGTGAAAAAAAGTCACTAACCATACAAAAAGTAAGTAATAAAAGTTTCATAAGAAATGATGAGAATATATTTCCTTGAATATTATTATTTTTTGGAGGTTTTTTATATAATTCATGAATAATTTTGTCTCGTCATAGGAATCTTAAAACTAAAGTATTAATTTATTCCTTCAACCAGCATTTCCTATATTATTGATAGAGCTTCAAACATAATTCTTGTCATTGAGAAATCTTTATTCTACCAGCAATTAGACACAAATACTTAACCACACAGCATTATAAAAGCCACGTTAATATGTTGTTAGGAACACTGTATATGGAAAGACTAGTTTTACCTGGAACATGAAGAGGACATATATAAGTGATTTTTTTTGATACATTTTTAAAATTTCTTTACATGCCTTTGTTTTCTGGCCAGAAACGTGATGTATCAAATATGAACACAACGTTTGGTGTTCGATCTGAATTTGAATCCAAACCTGGTACACTTGCTGTGTAAGCACTACATGCTGTTTTAATTTCTCAGAGTTTCAGTGATCTGGAAATCCAGAATAATACTTTTACGATGATTAAATGAAAGTAGTATGTATGGTTCAGGCCCATGGGAGGCACTGGGTCCATGCAAACTTCATTTCTGCTCAGCATGTATTGCATTTTGTCAATTCCAGGGAATTTGTGGAAAGCAGGGACATCCCGCAGTTAATGCATCCTCTTTGGCCCATGCCCATTAATCCAGGATTTAAGCCATCCTCTGTAGATAGAAAATTGTTCTAATATTCTTTCATTCATGTCTCTGTTTTCAGAATATAGAAAGAAATCATAGTAGTGTTTTTCTTGTAACTCACAGATACGGTAGGAGTGTTGTCCACTTCAGTATTAGGGGTGTTCTTTTTATCTGAAGTTTAAGTCAGGGAGAAAAGACCTCAGTGACCTTTGAGTGATCAGAGCTAATATACCTCACGTGGCCTGACTTGTGGTTTACATCAAAAGATGGTCATATCCTTTTGCATGCTTTCTGAATCAGATGTGAGTTTTAAGGTTCTGTGGCAATTAATGGAAATTTATCTCTGTGGTTTGTTAACGTATCAACAACTAAGATTCTGGGCTCCCTAGGACATCTTCAGTAATATAAATACATGAGTTCTTTGCCTACCCGTTCTCTGACTACTGCTTTGCTGAAAGGTAAGTAGATGAAATCGAGATGCTGTTAATAAGTTGAAATAACAACATGAAATCCAGGGCTGTACCCTAAGAAATAGGCTTGCTGTGTCCATAAAGTGAAACCTTGCCCCCCCCCCCCAAATCATAGGTAAATTTGAGAGTAACCAGTCTGGGTAATTCCAGGTAGACTATTAAAAACTTGTAGAGATGTTCACTTCTTTCTTCATTCTTTAAACAAGTGGGTAGAAGGCACTCTGCTAGGGACTAGAGATACACAGTAGGACTTAGCCCATCCCCAGGGAACTTTGGTCTTTTCCCCCTCATCCTTAAAAGAATATGCTGCCACCTGTCTTGGAAAGTTCCTTTGAAGATGAAAGGAGGCAGCAAAATGACTGCCATAGGAGATAGTCAGATGGTATTGGGGGGGGGGGGGAGGGTTGATTCTCCTTTCCACACTTGTATTTGTTGTCCACTCAGTAAGTGAGCTGTCTAGGCTCTCCTCACTTGGTCATGGTTCTTTTAAAATGTTTCCTTTGTTGGCACATCACAGCATGATATCTTGAGTCTCCTTCATGACTTTGCCTACTTGTTTTGTTCCTTAATGTGGGTGCTCCCCAGACCTTGGCTTATAGATCTGCTGGAGATTTCATCCTCTCTCATGGTTTTGATGACCATCTACATGTGAGGGATGACCCGAATCCACATTTCTACATCAGAACTGCTCTGAGATACACAATTATATCCAACTACTGGACATTTTTACTTGGATATCCTACTCTCACCAGTGTCCATATGTACAAAACCAAATGCCTATAATTTCTCTCCAGTTTTCCCTTTCCTGTAATCCCCATTGCAGTGAGGTGGGTGCCCAAGACACTATATGGGAGTTCACCCTTGTAAATACAACAATTGCAATTTCCTTCACTTTTACTTCCTGAACATCTCTTCTATCCTTTCTATTTGCTTTATTTTCATTATATGTCTGAGTTCAGGCTCTGCTTTAGTCAGAGTTCATTGTATTTGCAAACACCAGAATCCCATTCAAATCTAGCTTAAGGAAAATAAGGGAATTTGCAGTAAGAATTAGAGACTAAAGGCAGGAAATGTAGCTGGGCCTACAAAGGGGCTGAATCCAGAAACTAGAGAGTCACTTGCTCAGCCTCTGTGTCCACACGGTACTTTGTCCTTGCTTTTCTCTGGCTGAATGCATCCTCTTCCTCCTTTCTTTTTGAGATCTTCCTCTGGGTTTGTTGTTGTTGTTGTTGTTGTTGTTGTTGTTCATATTTGGTTACACCCTGCCACATAACCTTAAGTGTACTTCTGAGTTCAAGAATCCACAATTAATTGACTGGAGTTGTCTCAATTCTTGATTCCTAAGAGAGAAAAATCAAGGTAGACCTACCCTAGCTCACGTATGTGAGGCCAGGGGCTGGGCAACACTGTAGGAAGAGACTCAGGATTTTTCTGCCTTAACTCTCATCTCCTTCAGTCTGTCCTTATCTCTGCCTGTGAATTTTCTGAAACAAAGTCAAATCCTATCCCTTCTTGACTTAAAAATCATTAGTAGTTCCCACCGCTTTCAGCTCAAAGTCTAGAGCCTTTCATGTCCTGACTTTTGTCCGTCTTTGCATGCCCTGTGTCCAGCCACTTCCCACACACTATACCTCCTGCTATACTGAATATCCTGTACCTCTGGTGATGCTTAAAATGAATCCAGGCCTCAGTGCCTTCGTACATACCATTCTCCCAGGCCTAAATATCCAGCTTACCCTAAAAGAAGTTAAACTCAGGTTACACACCATCTGCCTGCCTCCCTGGGCTGATTTATATGATCCTCTATAGCACTCTGAGTAGATAATTGTCATAACAGCTATTATGCTTTATTATAACTGCAGATTTATTTTTCCCTAAGGAGCATACAGACAGTAAAATTTCCCTCCTTGAAGTACTCCCCAGGGAGAGCCAGCTAGATTTTAGTTACTACTTTTTTTTTTTCCTTCATTCTGTTTGTAGTCAGGGTCATAGCCTAGTGTTACGATTGGATCTGTTTTGGCCTGACTATGTGAAAATCTTTGTAACTTCTGGTTTTCATTTGTTGCAGTTATGGTCTTAGGAGAACCACAGCTACAGCACTCAAGATTTGAGAACAGGATCTTCCAAAACCACTGCCAAATGAGTCCTGACCTTTAGAATCAGTGACAAACTGCAACAGCATTACTAGTGATTTGTAGTACTAGATGAATACTCTTTAAGTTTAGTTTGGGTTTCAACAGTGAAGATCCATGGCAACAATTCTGCAAGTTAGATGTCTTGGTTCCTTCTTTCTTAGGGCCGGAAAGCTAAGTTAGTGACTGCTATCCAAGTTTGTGATTATGCTTCCTGTGACTGATAGAATTGCAGGATTTCAAATGCTATTAGGCTGCTCAATGCAGAGACAGATAGTCTGATGACATGTCATTTGTGGCAGGGAGAAAAATGAACAGTGTCTCTTGATGGAACATCTTCATTTATTTTGATAAGATTATTTTGTACTGGGCAGATTAAAATGTACAGAACTAAATATAAGGTGCTCCTATTTCCATTTCTGGAAAAACGCACAGTACCGGAAAACACAAAATGCGTAAAGTAGATTTAACTATGCACTTTTAACTTTAGTTTCCTACACAGAAGTAACAGCCTCCTCACGGATTCTTCTCGTGAGCTTCTTCACCTTCCTTAAGGCTCTCTCCTCAGCCATTTATCATAAATATGTTTAAGGAATTTAATCACGTATCTAAGACTATTTGCAAGAACTAAACTTAGCCCCGAGGTATGTTTTCTTAGGAAAGTGCAGAATTTTTGCACTTGTTACATTTTACATTGAGGTCCAGATTTCAGGGGACCATTTTGCCTCGTGGAGTATATGTGTTCTCTGTCCACATTCCCTGCCACTCCCCACAGCCAGGCCCCATCAAGGCTTTTGAGGTGGTGCCACCTGCCCTAAGGAATCAACATTCAGCTAATATTCTGCTTAGAACTTTCCCCATACATATCCTGTTCAGGGCTGGGCCAGGATGAGGGCAGACAATTAGACTGGTTTAATTTTAGGAATAGAAATATAGTGCAGTCATTACAACAGTAGCTGTGGACATTAGTAAAATGTTCAGCCTCATTTTTTGCCCCCAAGACCTTTATTTCCCATTACAAAAAAAAAAGAAAGAAAGAAAAGAAAAATTTTGAGGCTAAGTGATGAGACTGCCATTTGCCAACACCTTCCTGTCACTTTTATCAGCTAAGAGGGAGTATGTTATAGCTGACTTTGGAATCAGACAGACCAACATATTTAATAATATGGTTAGGTAAATGAGATGCCATATTTAAGGTACTCCAATGTGACTAACTCATAGCAGTTTATTATTTATTACATTATTATTTTATTTAGCATCAGTCAGACCTGGAGTCAGATTTTGTTAGATTTCCTGACCTATTGTTCTGCGTTCAGTGACTTACAGCTGTTCTGAATCTCAGCTTCCTTATGTACAAACGGGATATAACCTGCCATTCAGGGTGGTTTTGGTTTCCCTCATTCATACCCATCTCTTGAGTGGCACTGCTAAGTTGTTCCAAAGTATAGGAATCCTCTCTGGTTTTCTTTCTTCTTGCTCCCCACATCTTGTCCTCTAGGGAGTAAGCTCCAAACCATGATTCCCAAACTGTAACAGAAGCACGAGACACTTCTCACAGGGGGATCCAGGAGATATTTTAAATTTGTGAGGGAAACACAGACATGCTCAGACCACTACTGTTAGGTAGTCTGTACCTTAATAAGCCGAACCATTAGGTATTTCTTTTGGCTTATGGGTGAAAAAAATTACTGAGATATGAAGGGTTCCATGAAGCAAGAAAGACTAGGAACTTCAGCTCTTACATCTATCCTTCCCCTTATCTTCATCTTCCCTACTACCAGCCATCCTTGCCATCATGGCCTCTTACTCATGTATTGCTATAGACCATCTCCTAACTGTTCTTCCATTGCCATGTATACCCTCCATAAGTTAGTCTCCACAGAACAGCAAGAATGGCATTTGAAAAATAAAAAGATCTTAACGCTCCATTACTCAAGAACTTCTAATAGCTTTCTACCACACTTCAATTCAACCTAGCTCTTTGCCATGGTCCACAGACTGCCCATCTGGCTCCCGTTTTGTCCACCGTCCTCATCTCCTGTCCCTCTCCCCACCCCAGTCACTAGGTCTCAGCCGCACCAGCTTTTTTTCTTTTCTTTCATCTGTTTCTCAAACTCTACAAGTTTGTTGCCATCGTAGAGACTTTGTGGTTGCTTTTATTCTGGCTGGAAAGATCTTCTTCCAGATCTTCCCTGTGGCTGATTCCTTCTCAATTGTGTCTAAATTTAAATGTCACCACCTCAACATAGGCCTTGACCCTGTTCTAAAATAGCCCCCTCCTTTTCATCTGTATCACTGCATTTTCTTCTTTATAGTATTTATGATGGCATAAAATTATCTTCTCTTACTTCATTATGTTCTGTGAGAGGAGAGCCCTCATCGATCTTGTTCCTTTTTTTTTTTTTAATGTTTATTTATTTTTGAGGGAAAGAGACACAGAATGTGAGCAGGAGAGGGTCAGAGAGAGAGAGGGAGACAAAGAATCGATGCAGGCTCCAGACTCTGAACTGTCAGCACAAAGCCTGATGCGGGGCTCCAACCCACATTAACTGACTGAGCCACCCAGGCACCGCCAATCTTGTTCCTTTTGAAGTGTGCCCAGCACATAATTGCCCTCAGAAAATATTGGAGATGCAAACAAATGCTTGTTGTGTTTCCCTTCTTCAGAACCAGAAGATGTCATTGATGATTATGTGCATATTGCTGCTTTTTTATCATGAAGTCTTGCTGAAATTTTGAAAGATGAAGGGGGTTATTTTAAGCCTTGGATCATTTATTAATCTTTCTTCAGCAGTCAGCAAAAGAAATGTAGTCCTACTGTACTTTACGTCTTTCTGAAGTGCCTGACTTTTCCTAATCCTTAGTAAAACATTAAAAAATGGAGAGAAAAAAATCCCTTTTCTATTTCCTTCTTAACCTGAGTCTCTGTAGATTCTCACAGTTGGAGAAATCAGAATCATCCTTGTAATACCACTCATTTCATTAAAACTCAGAACTGAAACCAGCATGGAAGAAAGGAGTTGATACAGCCTTTGGGTTTTTCCTTTCACCTGTAACAGGAAATGAATGAACTAGATTGCCAAATTATATTGTTCAGGGTCTGTTTGTAGTTCATCTGGATGAAACTTTTTTGGTAAAGGAAAGAAAAGGATAGCTACTTGATTAATAGAATGAGGATGCTACTCATTAACCTCAGTAAAATGGCAATATTGTAATAGTAGAGTATTATATACAATAAACTGAAACTGTAGGAATATTTTCATTATTAGGACAATGCAAACAAGTAAATTTGGATAAGCATATATAATTGTAGATGTTTATATTCCAGCTGTTTTGTGAGAGTATGTCTCTCCTTGACTCTTTACAGAGTCTACTTCTAACTTACTCATTGTCTGTTTGCTAAGAATATAAAGTTGAGTTGAAAAATTGTGAGTCATTTCCTAGTAGAAACAGTATGTTAAGCTGGTACACAAATTTCTTTATGCCTTGCCATATCTGAAATATTGGAACAATCTTATCATTGCTGTTATGGGAAAACTTCCAAGTTACAACTCAAGATTCCAAGTATGTTCTCCCTCAGCCCCAGAATTCCCAGGTGGGAGTGGAATGAAACTGCAGAGATGCTCAGGGGACCCAGGGTTCTCAAGGTGCAGCTGTGGTATGTGTAGGTGCCAGACCCTGCTGGGAGGTGAATGGGCTCAGGAGAGATGGGGTGGCAACCGCCAAGGCATCAGCAAGGGCAGCTGTAGTGATGAGAACCCCGGTCATACTAGAGTGTTCATTTCTCCCCTGGTAGGGGCAGAAGGAAGTACAGATGGCATGGTGGTCCTGACATTGACTGTCAGAGATGAAGGTGGCGAAAGATCATTCCTATATATGAGCTGTTTGTACGTTGCATGTTTGTACATAAGTAAATGTTCCTAATATGGATTTATTATTTGATAATTCAGATGATTTCTAAAATCAGAAAAGCTAAAATAGCTAGTGCTTCTCAGTATGAATCAGAGTAATACAGTATTTGTTTCCACGTGTTCATTAGAAACCCAATTTGTGTGTTAATTTGGTGATTAAAATTACATTGCAACTTCTGTTGCATGTGTTTAATGTTTCAACAACCAGAAAAAAAAATGTTGGTTAGCTGGTTATTTTGATGGTAGAATATCAGTCCAATGGCTTGCCAGATGTGAAGATTGATCTATTCAGCACAGTAAAGCAGGTTTTTGTATTTTGCTATTTTTAACTTGTTTTCCCCCCTTCAATAAACAATGGGCTATACACTTGAAGTTGAGTCATTCATGTGGGTTAAAAAAGTCACTGACTTGTTTTAAGGTATTGATATTTTTAATTTCAGTTTTTGTATTATGTATACAAAAGTCAAGGTATTATACAGTTTATCAGTACAAGCCATAGTCCCTGCTACTCCTTTCCTCTACCTAAAGTTTTGCTCTACAGAGGTAGTTACTTTACTTTGTTTAGGTATTTCCTTTTGTAATAACATCTGTGTTTCTAAATAATAAATATGTAATTTTTTATTGACTTTGATTTTTGAAATTCTGAGTGACTTTACATTATGGGAGATGAAATACTTCTTCCAACCACTGCCCCTCACCATTCACATTCACAACCCCCCCATAATTATATCTCAGGTTTGTGGATTAACTAATATTTATCGTTTTCATCATTATGACTGCATAACTAGGGTTTCCAGCTGAGCGACTCAGCGTGCTGCGATTACATGGACTTGACATTTGTGCTGCAAATCTTCTGCTTGCTCCTCCGGTGACATGCTCCACCCTTCACCTTAGCCTGTGCCCTGGAGCCAGACCCCAGGGACTAAATACATTTCTAGCAACAGTTGTTTCTCCTCTCTAGTAAATAATTGCCTCCTTCTTTAATTTGCTCAGTGTTCAATGTACCCCTCATTAATGCTTTCCACACACTCCTCAGTGGAACTGTAAAACCCCAGTGAGAAACATCAGGAAATCCATCCTTGTGATTCACTTCCCCTCCCCTCGTGTTTCTTGCAGCCCTTCCTCCTGCAGCATCTATTATCCTGCTCCCTTCTGATCTGGACGCTCTCTGTACCTGGCTGTAGAACGCTCTCTACTTCTCTTCTGGTTAACTTCCCCGTTTGCTGGATCCCATGTCCTCTTGTTAGCCTCACTCCTTTTTTTTTTTTTTTTTTGGTGGTTCTTATTCTACAGTAATTGCCTGTGAAAAGCTCAGTGGGGAGTAAAAAAAAAATTGAGACCGCGACATCTTTTTTTCTGTCCTCAGACTTGATTGTTGTTCTCCCTCAGAAGGTTTAAGGCCATCGACTTTCATTTTCAGATTGTGCCTTCCAGCTGGCCTTCACTGTGCCTGCTGTCCTCAAACCTTGCTTGTTCACTGTCTCTGCACAGTAAATGTCCTCTCCGTCCCAGGTGTTGGATGGGTAAGAGCGCTGGGAGGGAGACCAGGGTTCTGACTGACTGTTGCAGAGATTTTCAACCAGTCCTCTTGTTTTTAGTCCCTGAGATACCTAGTACCTCCAGTTCTTGAACTTTTGTGGAGTTTTGTCATGTAAATTATCTTGCTTCTTGCTGGCTTCCTCCATTTGCTCTGCTGTTTTTGGCAAGTTACCCCTTGTCTATCCTCGTTCCATTGTTCAGAATTTTCATCCTTGCATGCTTTAAAAATTTTTAATTTTTTGATAGTTATTTGATGGAGAGGGTGAGAAAATTAAAGCTGCTGAGTTTAACTGGACATCTTTCATAAGCTATTTAAAAATATTAAGAGGCAAAATATAGTCAAGTTTGCAATTAAAATGCTTGTTTGAAATAAAGTTTTTTAACTAAATTAATTTTTTTTTTTAATTTTTAAATTGCATCTGTACAGTGGAGAATCTAGCATTTTGGCTCTGTTTTATCTATTCCTCATTGATTAAAAGAAGCACTCTTGGTCCCACCAATCACACAGAATAATGCAAGCAGAGCCTGAGTGGAGGATTGACAGGTTCTCAAATTAAACCAGTAAATTTACATATTAGAAGTAACATGGATTTACTGTGTGGACTCCTCTAATAGGAGAAAGAGTAAGATTTTTCACCCAATCTAACAAGCCTAAATTGGGTCAAAGCCTACCAAATACTAGTGCTCTGAAATTAATATTTTTCTGATATATGAAATATCTAGCATTTTTTTGATGTTTGATATGGAAAAAGATTTTATTTGGACAAAACATGTTTTCCTTTATAGAGATAACATTGCTATAGAAAAGAATCTAAATGAAGGGACATAAGTAACAAATTCTTAAGTGCCTACCAGGCTCTTGTTACTAGAAATTTAATTCATTTTCAGTAACACATGCCTTTGATACTAAGCCTACAGTTCCACATATGATTTAATTTCTACTATTATTTAATGGTTTTGTGTTCAGTTTACTCAAAGTGATTCATTTAATCATGTGTGTTTCAGGGACTTGAAGAGTATGTACTGTTTATCTCTGTATTCCACATTTCCATAGAAGTTCAATAAATGTTGAAATAAAGCAGCCACATTTTATATATCTAGCATAGTGGTTTGAACATATTGAAGCTTAATAAATTTGTCAGATTAATCAAAGATTATCCTTAACTTTTCTAAATGTCCCTTAAAATCTTTGAATATGAAATAGACTAGGTTTAGCCAAGTTACTATAGCATTATATAAGCACTTCTTGATTTTAAAAAGCAGTTTTTAGGGTAATGATAGCAAATGAATGTTTTCTTGTTTTAAAAAGATAAATTCTAACAATGTAGGCTGCATATAATGAATATACTATTAGAAGTATTTAACATTTTATTAAATTTAATAGAGCATGAAATCCTGAACTAACTTGTATTATTTCATATTTAGCGGTGTGTGTGTGTGTGTGTGTGTGTGTGTGTGTGTAAGAGAGCAAGCACCCATGCACATAGAGAAAGGGCAAAGGGAGAGAAAGTGAGCGAGAATCTTAAGGCTCTTCGTTCAGCGTGGAGTGGGACACTGGCCTTGATCCCAAAACCCTGGGATCATGACCTGATCTGAAATCAAGAGTTGGGTGCTCAACTGACTGAGCCACCCCCGTAGGGTTTTATATTTTAAATGACAGGAGGGGAAGCCAGGGTTATGCTTTGATTAATGTATTTATGCTTTTTCCAGATACATTTTAATTCATATGACTCCAGTTTCCAATAATTAACTTTGTATTTAATTGTTATTCTATAGCTAAATGAAAAATCTTAAACTTCGCAAGTATTTGAGGGCTAGGGATCAAAGGTAGCAGTAAAGTTGTGAAATTTAAGATTTTAAAAATTCTCATGGGGCGCCTGGGTGGCTCAGTCGGTTAAGCGGCCGATTTTGGCTCAGGTCATGATCTCACGGTCCGTGAGTTCGAGCCCCGCGTCGGGCTCTGGGCTGACAGCTCAGAGCCTGGAGCCTGTTTCAGATTCTGTGTCTCCCTCTCTCTGACCTTCCCCTGTTCATGCTCTGTCTCTCCCTGTCTCAAAAATAAATAAAACGTTAAAAAAATTTAAAAAAAAAGATTTAAAAAATTCTGTAAAATGCACAAAATGTAGTGGAGCATTTCATAAAGACATTGGGAGGGAAACATTATTACTGGACCCACTAGACCATTTGATTTTGATACATGAACTAAAGACTTTTGGCCGACAAGAATCTTACCTGTTTAAAATGCTTAGTGCAGAGTCTGTTACGGTTCCTTTAATGTGTGAACAAACTAAATGCTTTGGTTCTGAAGGTACTGTTCATTATGCAATGACACCTTGATGGCTGTATCAGCCAAGCAGCTTTTCTCCATTAGATAGCATCAGGAAGAGTTGTTTCTGTATAAATGAAACCTCTAACAAAAACTTCATGTTTAAAGTTAGAGCTATATTTAGTTTATAAAACTGTGAGGATAGTTGTATTATCTATTGAATTAATGACCTGGTTGTTAAAATACTGGTGAGAGATCTGCCAAAATACTCAAAGCAGTTTATAGAACAGTGTTACATGTCTTATTCATGGAGGATGCTGACCATGCAATTCATATTTCTGCTCCCATTTCTGTAAATGTCAGAACCATATAAATGTGTTTGGGTTTTTAAAATTCCTCATAATAAGATTTTCTATATTGTTTCCTGCTAGCGCTTCTTATAGCCATATGCCTGTGAATCTCAAGCCTCTAAACCTGAGTCTTACGTGTAGGATGGTCTTAAAAACTGATTTAAAGGAATATTAATCACTTCCTCAGAGTACTTATCAGTTACTCTTTTATGAAATATCATTAAATATAAATTTAATATTTATAAAATATTTAAAAGTAAATATAAAATGCTAAACACTAAAAGGACAATTTAAATACAAAGGATTATTATATACATACTTTAATAATTGAGGAAAATTTATCATGCTCTGAGGGACGTTTTCTTTCTCACTGTTTTAATGTTCTCAACAGTATTTGAGTTTTCTTCAACAAATACCGAACAACCCACTCTTGAGTATTTTAAGTGTTTAATCAAGCAAATAAAGAAGTTCACCAAATCTATGCCCAGATGAAATAATAGGCTTCATTTTTATTTTGGAATCTGTTCTTTTCATGAAGGATTACATAGGATATTCCAATAATTGGGTGAAAGCCACTAAGAAATTAATACAGGTAACTTAAATAAAACAGGAAAATTATTTACTTTATATTAAACTCTGTACTACTAAGAAAGATTGGTAAATATTGATAACTGACTTAAATGTGATATTAGCTGATTCAATTTTAAATGCTTTAAACAGACTTTTCACATTCAATTTAATTTACCATTCATTTTTCTATGTAATAAAACTGAAGGATTTTCTGAAAGAATAAATATGCATTTGACTTTATTAAATCATTGAATCCTCCATGATAAGAATCTAATTAAAATGAAGCTTTTCTAAAGTAATGGTTTTGGGGTTTTTTTTCATTAATTAATATTTGGTAGACCAAATGATCCATCACCGGAATGATCCAGATGTTGGAGTTATTACGTAACTTTAAATTTTAATTTTAATTTTAAGCACCTATTAAAACTGTTCCTAGAGAGGTGTACAATAATATGTTTGTAATGAGTGAAAAGACTGGGAATTTCAAGAAAGAAATAGGAACTATGAAGAAGAACTGAATGTATAGTTTGCAACTGAAAAATACAGTACTAGAAGTAAAAAAAAAAAAAAAATACTGGCTGGGCTTAAGCAGCCAGTAATGAAATAGCAGAATGAAGACGATAAAAAATCATCCAATCTGAAGAAGAGAGAGAAAAACTTCTTTTTTTAAAGTGAAGAGAGCTTCAGATCATGGGATACAATTTCAAAATGTCTAACACATGGATAAATGGAATCTGGGTGGAAAAGAGTGGAGCAGGAAAAGCAAGTTGAAGAAATAATGTCAGAAAAACCTATCAAATTAGAAGACACAAATTTGCAGATTTATAGTTTCAACAGTCTCAATAACCTGTTTGGTTTGTATGTTGTTGAGTTTTAAGGTAACTCTATATATTCTGGATATTAATCTCTTATCAGATATATGATTTGCAAGTATTTTCTTGCATTCCGTGGGTTGTCTTTTTACTTTATTAATATATTCATGATACACAAAATTTTAAAGTTTTATGGAGCCCAGTTTATTTACTTTTTTTTTGTTCCTTGTGTCTTTGGTGTCATACCTAAGAAATCATCACCAGATCCAGTGTCATAAAGCTTTTGCCTTCTTTTCTCCTATAAGTTTTATAGGTTTAGGTGTTACATGTAGGGCTTTGATCCATTTTGAGTTGATTTTTTTTGTACAGTTTTAGGTAAGAATCCAATTTTATTCTTTTGCATGTGGGTATCCAGTTTTCCAGCACCATTTGTTGAGAAGACTGTCAAGGTTCCATATGAATCTTAAGAAGTTTCTATTTCTGCAAAATACATCATTGAGATTTTGATAGGAATTTCAGTGAATCTGTAGATCACTTTGGGTAGTGTTGATGTCTTAACAATATTAAGTCTTCCAATCCATGAACATGAGATGTTTCCATTTATTTATGTCTTCTTTAATTTCTTTTAGAAAAAAAATGTAGTTTCCATTGTAAGTCTTTGGTTAAGTTAGTTCCTAAATATTTTGTTCTTTTTGATGCTGTTGTACATGGATATTTTTGTAATTTCCCTTCAGATTGTTCATTTTCGATATATAGAAATGCAGTGATTTTTGTTCATTAGCTTTATATACTGCTATTTAGCTGAACTCATTTATTCTAAAAGGGTTTTTGTGAAAATCTGTAGGGTTTTCTACATGTCATCTTTGAAGAGAGATCATTTTATTTATTTATTTCCAATTTGTATGCTTTTATTTCTTTTTCTTGTCTAAGTGCTTTGACTAGAATTTTCAGTACTGTGTTGAATAGGACAGAAAGCAAGCATCCTTGCCTTCTTCCTTATTTTATAGGAAAAGCTTTTTGTCTTTCACTGTTGAGTATGATGTTCACCGTAGGGTTTTCTATAGTTTTTATTATCTTAAGATAGTTTTCTTTTTCTAGTTTTTTGAGTGCTTTTATCATGAAATATTGGTCAATTTTCTCAAATGCTTTTCCTACATCAGTTGAGATTATTGTTTTTTTCTTTTCATTTTGTTTATATGGCATATTACTTTGATTTCCATAGTTGAAACATTCTTACATTTCAGTAATAAGTCTTCTTGTTCACGGAGTATAATCCTTTTAATATGCTGCTGATTTTGGTTTGCCAGTATTTTGTTGAGGATTTTTGTCTCTATGTTCATAAAGAATATTAGTCTTCAGTTTTCTTATACTTTGTCTGGCTTTAGCATATGGGTAGTGGTGGCCTTATAGGACGTATTAAAATATATTTCCTCCTTTTCAGTTTATGCTGAACTTTGAGATGGATATGTATTAGTTTTTTAATTTGTTGGTAGAATTCACCAGTGAAGCCATTGAGTCTTGGGCTTGTCTTAGACCAGAGATTTTTTTCATTACTGCTTTCATCGTCTTGCTAGTTATAAGTCTATTCAGATACTCTATTTCTTTGAGATTTAGTCTTCCTAGGTTTTGTGATTCTAGGAACTTGTTTATTTCGTCTGGGTTATCTAGTTTGTTGGCATAGAACTGTTCATAATACTCTCTTACAATGTTTTACTTCTGTAGTACTGGTAGTAATGTCCCCACTTTTGTTTCTGATTTCAGTAATTTGAGTTTTCTCTTTCTCTTAGTCTGTGTCAATTTTGTTGATCTTTTCGAAGAACTAACTTTTAATTTCATTGAGTTTTCTCTATTGTTTTTTCTGCTCTCTACTTTCCCTCTGTTCTAATCTCAATTATTTCCCTTCCTCTGCTAGCTTTTGATTTACTTCTTTTTCTAGTTCCTTAAGTTGTAAAGTTAGGCTGTTGATTTGGAATCCTTCTTGTTTTTTTTCACTGCAAGTATTTATAGCTCTAAATTTCCTTTTTAACACTGCTTTTGCTGTGTCCCATATGTATGTTGTATCTTCCTTTTTGTTTTTAAGTAGTTTCTAATTTCTCATTTGGTTTCTTCACTGATCTATTGGTTGCTTAAGAATGTGTTGTTTAATTTCTACAAATGTGTGAATTTTCCACTTCTTTTCTGTTACTGTTTTTTAAAATTCATCCTGTTGAGGTCATAGAAGATACTTTGTATAATATTTATTTTTAAATCAGTTGAGACTTACTTGGTGCCCTATCATGTGGTCTGTCCTGTAAAACATCCTTTGTGCACATGAGAAGAATATATATTCTATGTTGGATAAAGTGTTTTGTATATGTCTTTTAGGTCTAGTTGGTTTATTGTGTCTTTTTTCCTTACTTACCTTCTGTCTGTTCCATTATTAAAGGAAAGCATTGAAGTCTCCCTATTGAGGTATAGCTATGTTTGTGAAGAGTATTCTTGAGAAAGATGAAAATAATGAAAATTCTTTTTTTTAAGTTTATTTATTTATTCTGACAGAGAGAGAGAGAGAGAGAATGAGCAGGAGAGGGGTGGAGAGAGAGGGAGAGAGAAAATTCCCAGCTGACAGCACAGAGCCTGATGTGAGGCTCAGTCCCACAAACTGTGAGATCAAATCAAGAGTCACATGCTCACCTGACTGAACCACCAGAAAATAATGAAATTCTTAATGAGTGAGGGTTATGATTTTAGATGAGTGGTAAAAAATTTGAGGCTGAGTTCGTGACAGTACATAGGAAAGTAAGCAAAGTAGGCAGTCATTCTCTGTGTGGGTGGGGATGATTGTGCAGGAAAGGGATAGTAATAATAGTGGAATATAAGACAAAGCTGCCAATAGCTTTGACATGTTTGAAGTATTGGAAACATTGAATAGTGACATAACTCAAATTACAATGTAACAGTATTGGGAGGATGAGCAGGGTGCTTATGTGAGTAGTGGCAGAGGGCAGGGAGCTAAATCTGTACTTTTAAAGAGTAGTAATTAATAGGAGTAGCTGAAAGCTTTTTATCAAAAAGCATCAAAATATAGACAAATAAATAGCAAATGAAAGTAGAGCGGCAATGACCATAGAAATGGGTGAGAAGTGACATAGGGGACCAGTATTATTAGATATTTATATAACCTTTTTAAGAATGAAAACCACAATAATTTGTATAAAAGTGATTAAGCCATGAAAGTTATTATTTTCTGACCCATAACTTATAGGCTTTTGAATATTTATTTCCCTTCATTAAAAATAATTCTTGTATTTAATATTTTTAAAGCTATACAGATGAAAAAGTGTGAATGTATTGTCGTTATATGTACTCAGCTGGTACAAGTAAATGCAGTCATTGAGATGTGTTACTGCAGCTACTTTAATAAAGGAATGACAGTGGTAAAAGATAAATGACAGAGATCGAGAGATTTAATTAACGTACATTCTTTCAGTTCATCTTATTATTTCCTGACTTGTTTTAGGTAGATACCATAAATGCATCAAAACTAATCTGTATACATAGGACAGCTGACCTTTATGATATATATCCTTAATATGTATGGTGATAATAAATGTCAGGGGCGCCTGGATGGCTCTGTTGGTTAAGCGCCCAACTCTTGATCTCGTGGTTTGTGAGTTCAGGCGCCACGTCGGGCTGCTGCTGTCAGTATACAGTCTGCATGGGATTCTTTCCTTCTCTCTCTGCCCCTCCTTTGCTTATGCTCGTTCTCTCTCTCTCTCTGAAAATAAATAAACTTTAAAAATAATAAATGTTGAAAAATGGTTTTAGAGTAATTGTCGTTGGCAGATTTTTTACAACGTACTCATAAAGACAAAGAAACTTGTTCTTCACCATTAGTATCTATGTGGAGCCAGGAAATGGTGAAAGCTTTTTAACTTGCAAAATGACTAATCTAGCGTCCCGCATATTTTCCTGATGATGGATGGATGGATGGATGTCTCTTAAGCTTGAATTTGGTAAAGGTATTCATTTGAGTGAGTTTAGTAATTTTCTCTTCAAGAATATTTTAGGCTTTCTGACAGTCAGAATTGTAGGACATTTTGTGCAAACATCATTTATATTTATTTAAGAATGTACATGATTAATACGCTCAGAAGAAAAATGAAAGTCATTTAACGTAACACTTTTTCACTTTGTTTTGTTTTTGCTATTTACCTTGATAACCTATATTCAATAAAAGCAATTTTGGAGCCTAAATAAAAGCCTTCAAAAAAATGGAATTATTATAACCTTAGTGGAGAAATGAAAATCAATAGCATGGTTTGGCTTTAATTGTTCTCCCACATTTGTATAAAAAAAAGCTTATATGTCTGAAGTTTTTACAAAAAGGATGTAGATGTGAATATTTTACCTTATAACGGTGCTTTGAGTGAAGCACGATGGATGATGAGGTGCTAAGAAGTTTGGAAAGGTTTTTTGTTTGTAGTTTTTCCATATTTTTCTTCATTTATTATTTTGTAGTAAAATACACGTCACAACATTTGGCATTTTTATTTTAAATGGACAATTCAGTGGCATTAATTACACTTACTGTGTTGTACAGCCATCATCAGTTCAGCTATATTTCAGAACTTTCCTTTACCCCAAACAGAAACTCTGTACACATAAAGCAATAACTCCCCATCACGTCTTCCACGCCGCCCCCAATAAGTCTAATTCATTTTCTCTTTTTATCAATTTGTATATTCTAGATATTTCATATAAGTAGAATCATACACTATATGTCCTTTTGTGTCTGGCTTATTTGACTTGGTGTAATACATTCAAGGTTCATCCTTACAGTAGCATGTATCAGAAATTCACTCCTTTTTTTTTTCTTTCTTTTTTAAAGTGAGCTCTGCACCCAGCCTGGGGCCTGAATTTCATAACCCCAAAATCAAGAGCTGCATATTCCACTGCCTGAGCCAGTCTAGTGCCCCTAGAACTTCATTCCTTTTTTATGGTCGAATGGTATTCCATTGTTTGTTTATCCCATGATTTGTTTATCCATTCTTCTATTGGACACGTGAGTTGTTTCCACCTTTGGAAACTTCGGTGGTGATCTTTGGTGTAAAAATATCTATTTGAGCGTCTGTGTTCACTTCTTCCCTTTTTTATAATATTTTTGTAATTTTTTATAATATTTTTGAAGACAATGACAACAGAATAGAGGGAGTATTGGGGGAAAATACTGTAGAAAAAAGATTGGCAAGCTAAAATGCAATAGGCTTGACTGTTTTGTGTGACAGAAAGCTAACTCAAGGAAAAACTGCAAGGAATTTATCATCTTGTATTTAAGTGCAAAGTTCTGGAATATCTTGATTCTCCGGGACTCTGGTTTTCCATCTCTAGGCTGTCCTTCCTTTACCTTACCTCAGAAAGAATACCTTACGAGTTCAGCAACTGTTCACCAATAGAGCAACGAATCTTAATCCTGATCTGACTAGGGGTATAGGCCAGTGCCAGACACACATCTCTTTTGAGACATGGTACTCCTGACTGATGTGACTTGGGCCATATGCCTACCCCAGGAGGCAGGGTTGGGGGAGATTAGCCCTAGTAGAACCACAGGACAAGAGTGGCAAACAATAGAGGCTCTGTCAGTAAGGGTTACACTACACGATGAAAAATCCTTCCTGTCAAAATCAATAGATTGAAAAGATTCTGTTAAAAATACGGTTATCTGGGGTTCTCTTTGATTTTTATTTTCAACTCAGCTAATATAGAGAATAATGGGGTTTTAAAAATATTTGTAAACATTTACAGTATAGGCCTTACAGACATGAAGAAGACATGTTCCTGATCTTAAAAGTTCTCATCTCAAGGGGCGCCTATGTGGCTCATTTAGTTATTCAACTCTTGGTCTCAGCTCAGGTCTTGATCTCAGGGTCACGAGGTTAACCCCCACATTGGGCTCCACACTGAGTGTGAAGTCTACTTAAAAAAAAAAGTTCTTACCACAAGAAAAAACAATTGCAACTATACTGATGATGATGTTAGACTTATGTAACAGTAGTTTCACAGTATATACAAGTATCATTATGTTGTACCTCTAAAACTAATATTATGTCAGTTATACCTTAGTTTTTTAAAAAAGAAAATCTTGAAATTACTCTTAAAAAAAAAATTTCACAGCTGCTAATGAACAAAACTAAGATATAGTCCCAGATCTCTCTGACTCCAAACTGTGTATTTGTAACTGCTATGATCTAATTTACTCTGAAACACAATAAACTCTGTGTGTCTTCACTAGAGCAATCAGAAAAATGACTAATTTCATACTCATTTCTAGAAAGGACACTTGGGAAACTTGCCCAGCAAATTCCTGGCCCGGACTTCACCAAGGGCACAATCGGTCATTATAGCTGCTAGTGGTAACCTCACAGCAAGGTATATTTTGCGTAAATGAAAGAGCTGATACTTCAGGTATATCCCTATTCCTTTATAATCTCAATAAAGAATATTGTGTGGGAAAAAGAAAAAAGACCTGTTCTATGATATAAACTTTAAGAAGACATGAAAAATTTGAGAAGTATCTGTTATCCTTATAACGTCAGTCAATCAAAATAACATTGGAGCTTAAACTACAGTTGACCTTTCAACAACACGGGTTTGAACTGTGCCAATCCACTTACATGCGGATTTTTTTTATAAATACAGCACTATGGATGTATTTTCTCTGCCTTACGATTTTCTTAATAACATTTTCTTTTCTCTAGCTTCCTTTGTTACAAGAATACAGGATGTAATATGTGTAACATACAGAATATGTGTTAGTTGACTATGTTATTGGTGAGGTTTCTGGTCAACTGTAAGCTCTTAGTAGTTGAGCTTTTGGGGGAGTCAAAGGTTACACACAAATTTTTCAACTGGGCGGAGGTCAGTGCCGCCAAAGTTTGCATTATTCAAGGGTCAGCTGTGGTTGTGTCCCTGCATATCTTGATACTTCTGATTTGAGCTTTTTATTTGTTAGCACTTTTGTTTGATTTCTATGCAGTGGTTATTTAAGTGGCTTTACCCTGTTGAAAAGTTTATTTCACCATTGTTTTAGCTGTGTAACTATTACTTGAATTAGTGTTGTTGGCACATCAAATTGTACCTGAATTATTATTATGTAGTTTAACTTTAGTTTTCCTTTTTCCTTATCTAGAATGTTTAAAACACACATGCAGGGGTTACTAACATATTCAATATGCTCAGTCAGGGTTACCTTAATGCAGGTGTATGACTCTTAAATCTTGCCTCCTGGCCAAATCAGAATTGTGAATTGCCAAATTAAAATATAAAAATATGTAATACTTATGCTCTGCACTGACACCCTTTGGAGAATAGTTTGGTGTTCGTCAGTCATGGACTGTATAAACAGTAATGTCTATCACTTGAAAACACTTTACTCATATACAAGCAATTAGAGGTGTTGGAAGCTACCATGGTTTTTCTGTGCAGGCATGGCTGGGACACATTCCTGCATACTTAAACACACTGAAGAGTCCTGAATTGGAAAAAACAGGACAGTTAAGGCAGGAGAGAGCTCCCTTTCTTTATCATTGGCTTCTTTCAACTAAAGGGAACTTCAGCTTCAGAAAGATTCTCCAAACTGTTACTTGTAACTGAAGATCATCACTTTCCAGGAACAGAAAGAGGGAAATTCATGAACCTGAAAGCAAGCTAATCTCTCACAGCAAATGCCAGATTATGAGCACAAGTCAATTCCTACCCTTAAAAATAACTCCCTTTGCAGCTCCATATAGGCAATCCCAGTGTTAAAGATCCCAATTAGAAACCCTATGCATAAGACCAAAATTGATTGGTTATGTTCTATATTTTGTTTCCTATTTCAGAATCACCTTTAGTGTTCTCTCAGGCTTAAGATTTTCTGTATTTGAACTACTCTTTGCGAAAATTTTATACAAAACGCTCGAGTGCTTAGTACTAATGTTTTTTTTTTTTAGGCCTGCTTATTAGTTATGCCATCTAATGAGAGCAGGGACTAGGTTTCCTTTCATTATTTGTCACTGGCTTTTGGCATAGTGCCTGGCATTTAGTAGGCATTCTGTCTAATGATAGCTGCGGTCTGTTGCGTTTGTGTGTCAGAATGTTATGCACAGTTGACTTTATTTAATCCTCACAATATCTTTATGTGGTTGATTTGATTCCTATGTTTTTAAAAATCAGGAATCTGAACTTAGTGAAGTATTTTGCTCCCAGGACATAGAGCAGTGATCAGTATAGTCGGGATTTAGAGCCTGGACTTCACCCCAGCGCTCTTAACTGTTCTGCTGTACTGTGTTTATGAATGGTTCAATAAAGAAAGGAACCAGGATATATTCTGCTGTGCTGCTTGGTTCAGTTTTCAGCCTTATGCCCCAGTTTTCATCAGGATGGAGGTTAGGAAATACAGTGATACTTCTGGCACAGTTCTTTTTACTACTAGCTAACCCTTCTGTCCCACCTTGCCTCTTGCCATACCATATGCCAGTAACCAGTCAGAGGAATTCATTTTGAGTCAACATTTGGTTAAGCATGTGGTCAGAACAATATGTTGGGTCTTCTGGGAGATGATTGATATGTGGAAATTCACAACTGCTTGTTACCTACCTATATACATGTTGGGTGTGGCTGATTCTAGTTAAGTATGGGAAAAAAGTTTAAAAAGATGTAAATAAACCCTGTGAGTATAGGAGGAGCTTAATTTTAAGTATGGTGGGGTAGGAGCATCTTAGACTGTGTCTTGCATGATGAGGAATGAATGTGTGCGTGGTGAGCACAGGCCAGACAGGACTCTTTCTACCAGAGATTAGTTTGTGAGTATTTTACAGCTGTACTCCTCAGTAACAGTGCTCATTAAAATAATATTATTCAAAGATAAATGTATCAAGGTGCCAAATTTGGTTTAGGGAAAATCATTTAAAATTTAATACAGAAGCTTTGGGAAATGCAAAACAACACTGAAGTGAGCAGTGTAGACCTTTCCATGTATGATCATTATCACAAAATATTTATGTATGTATGAAGAATTCTCCTTAAGTAAATAAAGTATTATTAAAGCAGTGATGACCTTCATTAATATATGACTGTCCGAAAAAAGTAAAAATTTGCTGATTTTTCATGAATTTCTTCAAATATTAGGTACTTGCAGATTTTCTTTGTTATATGTTAAATGTGTGCTTCCTTTTAAGCTTTTCTGCTGTAGTCTAAAACATCATTATTTATATTATATAGTTTTAATAACCTGTTAAGATAACTATCCTTCAAACCTATGGGTTGAAAGATTTTTTTTAAGTTACTGTGTTAATTATATACCGTATAGAAATTTTAGACTCCTATGAGTAAACATTCTTGAAAAATAAAAGAATAATGTAATATATAACCAGAACTATCATCTCATCTTGATTATTTCCATTTTACAATGTACCTTTTTATACCTTAGCGTAAAACAAGATATAAAGACTTGAGAGTTATTTTGCCATCTGTAATGTAGCTATCCATAATTATAGTTATTTTTTAAATGTTAAAATACTAAGATTTCTTTTTAACAGTGGCATCTTATTTAAGCATTAGCCAAGGTGAATATTTACCACATACACAGTTCATATTTTTTATATTGGAATATTCGTGATCTCCGAACATCTAGAAACTTCAAGTCTAATTATAATGAAAAAGTTCTTTAACTCTTCCTGAAACTGTGCATATGAGCAAGCGCTCAGCATCCATCCCATTTAGCACATAGGTATAAAGTATGGTAAAAATAACTTCATAGTTCTTTCTGATGAATGATGAGTTACTGCACCTTGGAGACAGCTTTCTGATATTTACAGTCTTGCTCAGTATGGAGAAGGTGTCAGTGGTTGAATTCAGTCTTCTCTGACCTTATTAAGCACTGTCTATAAAATCTGCAGGGTTGGGGAGATTAATGTCTGCTGCACAATTATTTTATTTGAATTGAATTCTTTGTTTTAGAGGTTGAGGTGTGAAAATAAAAATTGTACTAATTAGGAAAGGCTTCTAATTAGGTAACTTTTATGTAGGAAAGCCAGGGGAAAAGCAATGGTAACTATGTAAAGTGATAGATATGTAAATTACCTTGACTGTAATGATCTTTTCACAATGTATACATATATCGAAACATCAAGCTTTATACTTGATGCAAATTTTGTCAATTATAACTCCATAAAGCTGGTTTTTTTTAAAAAACAAAAAAGGATTGAAGGATGAACGAATGAATAGAAAGCTAGGGTTGCAGTATAGTGGAGTGGTTCAGAGTACAGCATCTGAGGTAAACTATGTGAGTTAAATACCATTAAGGTAATTTTCAGTGTTTTCAATTTAGTGAATAACTTATCCAATTTAATTAATTAATGCATACAGAATAGATAGTATCATATAAATAACAGCAAAATATAAGATCCTTACAATTAAAGTACATCACATATTTTTGAGCATCTACCATGTGTTAGGTAGTGTTCTAGGCACTGGGGATTCTTTGGGAACAAAACAAATATTTGCAGCCTTCACGGAATTTAAATTCTAGTGGAAGACAGATGATAAATATAAAGAAATTATATATTTTAGAAGGCAGTAAATGCTGTAGTGGGAAACAAAAGGTAGAGATTACATGAGAAGACTGGAATGAGGAATGGTTGAATTCCCTTTTCTTTTCTTTTCTTTTCCTTCTTTTTTCCTTCTTTTCCTTCCTGTTTTCCTTTCCTCATGCCCAACATAGGGCTGGAACTCACAACCCTGAGATCAAGACCTGAGCTGAGATCAAGAGTGGGACAGTTAACCACCTGAGCTATCCAGGTACCCCAAGAGGGGGTTGAATTTTAAATAATATTCAGGGGGAAGCCTCACTGGGAAGGTAACATTTGAAAATAAGTTCTGAAAGAACTGAGAGAATAGGTCATGAGTATATCTGGGGAAAGAGTATTTCAAGTAGAAGAGAGAGAATATACCAAGGCTCTATGAAATGCCTGGTATGTTCACACCAAGGAAGCCAGTAAAACTGGCAGTGAGTGAGTGAGGGATCAGAGAGGTAAAGAATATTGGGGTATAAGAGCTGAAAGGCAGAAGACTCTGGACAGAGTTGGGTTTGGGGAGGATGAGTTCAGTTTTTCACACATTAAGTTTGAATAACCTATATATTAATGTTTAAATGGGGAGAGGAGTTTAGAGAAGCCATCCAGACTGGGGATATGAACCTAGAAGTCAGCAATGGGTAGATGATGGTATTTAAAGCAAGATATTGAGTGGAATCAGCAAGGAAGTTAAGAAAAATGAAGAGATCCAAAGATGTCCTTGAGGTACTCTGCATGAAGTAGATCCAGTCAGGGAGAAAGAACAGCATGGAAAGTGCCCTGTCATGCAAACCGAGTGGGAAAATAGCTGGTTTTAGGAAGGAGAGAGTGATTAGCTGTGTCAGATGTTGCTGATAATCCAAGTGATGGAAGAACTAAGAATTGTCCATTACGTTTAACAATGTGGAGGACATTGGTGACCTTGAGATATAGTGGTGCAGTCAAAAACCTAATTAGAAGAATAAGAGAAGAGTAACAGTGAGTACAGCCAAGTCTTTGGAGTTGCTTTTTTTATTTAAAGGGGAAATGGGGCCAAGAAAGTTGTATGTGTTTTTAAGTTTTTGTTGGTTGATGGGAATGTTCCAGTAGAGAGAAAACAAATGATGCAGGGGAAAGAAGGAAGACTGCCGGAGTGGTGCCCTTGAGTAGGTGAAGTGTTGTCATATGAGCAGAAGAGCATGAGTCAAGTTTCAGACAGAAACACATTTTGTTTAAGAGTGAGTGAAAACTGCAAAGTTCATGTGAGAGTCACAAATAGGTTGTAAAATGTCTAGAATATGATACTAAAGAGAACCAAACTGTATTTTGTAGGTAGTGGGGATGCTGTTACAGGGTTCTGAATAAGAGACTGACAAAATACTCATTTGAGACAATTGGTCTGGCACAAGTGGGCAACGTAAATAGGAAGTGGAGAGACTGTGTAAGGAGACAAAGTGGAAGGACACTGCAAGTGTTCAGTTTGAATGATGAGAAAATACCAAGAATGCTTAGGGCCTTAAGAGTATAAAAACTGTATCAAAAAAAAATCTGGAGGGGCGCCTAGGTGGCTCAGTTTGTTGAGTGTCCGACTTCAGCTCAGGTCATGATCTTGCAGTCTGTGAGTTCATGCCCCGCATCAGATCAGGCTCTGTGCTGACAGCTGAGAGCCTGGAGCCTGCTTTGGATTCTGTCTCCCTATCTGTGCCCCTCCCCTGCGCATTCTCGGTCTCTCTCTCTCTCTCTCTCTCTCTCTCTCTCTCTCTCTCTCTCTCTCTCTCTTTCTCTCTCTCTCTCTCAAAAATAAAATAAACATTAAAAAAAGATTTAAAAAAAACCCTGGAAATACGTGGACTACTGCGGTAAAAATGAACCAGAGGTGCCTGAGTTTTCCATCCTGGTGATTGATAAATAAATGGTGGATTGGTCACAGGTAAAGAATATTTGTAATAAGGAATAACCCTTTCTTAATGTTTTTTATGTGTATTCTAGTTATCAAGGCTAATTAAGAATATAAAATATTAATTACCCATTATGTCAGTAAACACTTAACGCCTAGTTAACAGTTATTAAGATCTGTTGAAGTCCCAGCACTCAATGTGACTGTACTTAGAAATAGGACCTTTGAGGAGGTACTTAAGTTTAAATGAGGTCATAAAGGTAGGATCTAATTTAATAGCACTGATGTTCTTAAAAGAAAAGGAAGAGATTCCATAGGGCTTTCCCTCACACATGCGCAGAGAAAAGGTTATGTGAGGACACAGTGAGAAGTTGGCCATCTGCAAACCAGGAGGAGAGATCTCACCAGACACCAACCCGCCTGGTGACTTGGCTTTGGATTTTCAGCCTCCAGAACTATGAGAAAATAAATGTCTGCTGTTTAAGTCACCTAGCCTGTGATACTTCATTATGGCAGCTCAAGCAAACCAGTGGAGTGGTGAGGGAGGGGTGTTTGTTTCTGTGTGTGTGTGTGTGTGTGTGTGTGTGTGTGTGTTAAGTGGTAAATCTAGGTGAAGAGTTGGCAAGCTTTTTCCACAGAGAGCCAGATAGTAAATATTTCAGGTTTTGTGGGCCTTATGATCTCTGTCACAACTACTCAACTTGACCATCTCAACAAGAAAGTAGCCACAGATGTAAACAAATGGGCATGGTTGTGTTCCAGGAACCCTTATTAATGGACACTGAAATTGGAATTTCATACAACTTTCATATGTCAAGAAATTTTATTTTCTTTTGATTGTTTTTAACATTTAAAAAGTGTAAAAGCCATGTAGGCTAAACAAAAACATGTAGCAGACCAGATTGGCTGCTGGGCCATAATTTGTAACCCCTGATCTAGTTCAAGAGTGAGTAGATGTTAATTGTGTTATACTTTAAACTTTTCTGTGGAATTATGAAAATTCTTACAGTAAGAAGGTGGAGGAAAGTGAATAACCTTAAAAAAATTTCAAATTTACTAATTAGTCTTCACTACTGGAACAAAAGGGTAATAAATTTCTTGAGTGAATATATTTCTTCCTTAAACTTGGCTTTAGTGAAGAGAGAGAGCAGTGGTTACATAAAGTATGAGTGGGATAACCGTAATTTATCCAAACAGGAACACTTGTGAGAATGAAAAGGGGCACCAGTGGTAATATGACCAGGACATCAGAGACAAATCAAAATGTGTGGTCATTTTCTAGGGCTACCAAAACAAAGTACCACAAAGAAGGTAGCTTAAAACAATAGAAATTGATTCTCTCACAGTTCTGAAGTCTTGAGGCCTAAAATCGAGGGCTAAAATCAAGGTGTCTACTATATCATGCTCCCTCTGAAGGCTCTTACAGAAGAGTCCTTCCTTGCCATTTCCAACTTGTGGTTGCCAGCCATCCTTGGCATCCATCTCTAGGCTTCTAGACACTCCACTTCCTGTCTCTGTTGTCATGTGTGCTTTTTTCCTGTGTGTTTCTCTGTGTCTAAATCATCCTTTCATTTTTTTAATGTTTGTGTATTTTAGAGAGAGGAGGGGCAGAGAGAGAGAGAGAGAGAGAGAGAGAGAGAGAGAGCGAGACACAAAATCTGAAGCAGGCTCCAGGCCACAAGCTGTCAGCAGAGAGCCCAACACAGGGCTCAAACCCACGAGCTGTGAGATCATGACCTGAGCTGAAGTTGTATACCTAACCATCTCAGCCACCCCGGCACTCTTCCCTTTCATTTTTTTTTTTATAAAGCCACCAATTAGTGGATTTAGAGCCCACCATAGTCCATTATGGCCTCATCTTAGCTAAGTACATCTTATTTCCAGATAGAGACCTATTTTCAAATAAGGTCACGTTCTGAGATTCCGTGAGGACACTGTTCAACCCTATACAAAGTTTTATTTGGTTGGTGGTTTTAGCTGGTTTTGTTGTGAAACAGGAGAGCCTTTGATATGCTTAAGGAATGGGAAGTAGATAATATAATAAAGGAGGCAGAGATGATTTTCCAGGCACGTCTTTGACTTGTGTTGAACAAAACCCACTTAAACTCTGTCAAGTAAGAAGAAAGTCACCAAAAGACAACAACAAAGTTGTATAGCATCCACCCACTGAGAATTATGTGCATCTTGCCAAGAGAGTGGGGGTCTTAGGGGAGATCCGAGAACTTGGTATCGGAACTGAGATACTTCCTCTCTTTTAAGCTGTGTCATCTTCTCCCTTCAGCCCCTTCATTTTCTGCCTTCTCACTGCAAGAGGAGGAAGGTGTGTGTGTATGCTGATAGTAATGGGAAAGTGGAGAGGGTACAGGCCTCAGTCAAGTAGGATCTGAGATTATTTACTCAGTGGATTGGGTACAGAATAGTTTTACCTCACAGGTATTTATTATGTTTTCAACATGCAGCATGTTTTATTGTCCTCTTTGCATATCAAGAAGATCCTTCCATGCTTTTCCACAGAAGATAATGTCAGTGTAGAGTCATTAATACCCCAATCTCGTCTGAAGTAGTTCTCCATGAAGACTCTTGTGTATACCCTATACACAAGAAAAATTGGAATCTTCTGTGCTGTTACTATGTATATTTATTTTAATTTTCTCCCCTTCCCCCAGAAACAGAAGTTCCATGAGAGCTCAAGTAAGATGTGGCCTCTTAACTCTTGGAGTTTTATACTGCCTAGGATAAGGTTGTTATCCTGGCGGTGTGCACATCCTTATACCCTGGATATGTGAGTGTCATAATATGGGAAGCATGGCTGTAATCTATGTCATTATTATTTACATGCACAAGGACAGTGACTAGTTTTCTGAATCCTAAGGGCTTTGCGTAGAAGGTACACAATGAGTGTTTAAATTCATTTCTCTTTTTGGCACCTTTCCTCATTGACACTTAGATGACAGGTTTTTTGTACTTGAAATAATTTTTTAACCTTTGGAATGATTGAAAATGGGAAACTGAAATTAGGGAAGAAGGGAAATTGAGATAAAATGGATAATTGAGAAAGAGGGGAGGGAAAAGAGAAGGTTGCTTTGCTTTTGTCATGGATCTAAATACACTTCATCCTATCACTGATCTTTGCACATGCTGTGTCTTCTGGATACACATCCTTCCTTTCTCTTTTTTCTGAGCTAATTCTGAAAAACTGTATTTAATCATTCCTTCATCAGGATAGACTCTTCTGACCACCCTGATTAGGTCATATTTTCAAAGCTCCATATGTTTCTCCTTTTTATTACATTCTAGGTTTAGATTTATTTGTACATATTTGATTGATGTGTGCATTTTTCCCTAGAGAAGAACCTCTGAGAAGAGAGGGACCATGTTTGGTTTTGCTAACAGCGTAGTGGATGACCCATTGCAGGTGCTCAGTAACTATTTGTTAAATAAATATGTAGAAGTGTGACATACTTCACTGGTGTAATTAGAGGAGAGAATTCTTGTAATCTCATGAGATCATCTAAGGTGGAGAAGGAATAAAGCTGTGTTTTTCTGTGCTATAAGCTAAGGAAGATAATGGAAGTGTTAGTACCTTTGCATACCCCAGTGAGGAAGAATAACACACGGTCTGTGTTTCCACCTTGATTATTTACATTATACGTTTTTTTAATTTAAAAAAAAATTAATGTTTATTCATTTTTGAGAGAGAGAGACACAGGGTGTGAGTAGGGAGAGGCAGAGAGAGAGGGAGACACAGAATCCGAAGCAGGCTCCAGACTCCAAGCTGTCCACACAGAGCCCGACGCGGGGCTGGAACTCAAGGACCGCGAGATCATGACCTGAGCCGAAGTCAGATGCTCAACCGACTGAGCCACCCAGGCACCCCACATTATACTTTTTCCCCAGGACCATGACTACTGAATCAGGTGGCAAATGATACTAAGTTCATTAGCTACTTAAACACAAGAACTCATTTTTTTTGTAGAGGTCAGGTTTATTGCTGTGCTTTTGATAAATGTTTTTTAATATAAAAGGATGTTTTGGGCCAAAGCTGACCCAGCTGCCTGGTGAAGTATGGTCTATGTTCCAAGGGAACATTTATGGAAAACATGATTAGTTTTGGACGTATTTTGCTCCTCACATGAAAAAAGAAAGTAATTAACCTTTATTGTTCATACCATTTCATTTTAGAATGCCAGTGTATATGAAATTGGATATGTGTATATATAATTAAGCTAGCAGCTAAGGTTTCCATTTTCAAAATTAAGATTTTAGCAGTAGCAGAAAGAAATTAGTTTTGACTCTTACTTTCATTTTACTTAGCAGTGAGACCTATGTTTATTATTTTTATAAAGGAAAGCACTGCTGGCCTTAATTTCTCAGAAAATTTCCTCCAGGCAACCAAGGGCAAAGAAAAAATTCAATACATTTTGGTGCCTGATTATGTTCAGTTATAGTCTTTATTATGCACTGCCCTCCTTGAGGTGTGTCTGTGCCATAATGGAACTTAAAAATCATACATAATTCATACTTCTTAAATGAACGTTGCCTCTTCATAGTAGTCACATTAGGAATCTAGGCACATTCTGAAGATGGTGGTTTTCAAAGTTTTCTTTTTTAATTTGCTTTTCAATTCCTACGGCAAGTTCTTTTGAATATTCTCAGTTGTAGTAGATCTTTGTCCTTTGAGGAGGATGATTTGATTCTTGGAAATAGGAATAAAACAGTTAGGAAGCATTGTCTGTGTTTTGAATTAAGGTACATGATCAAGCCTTCTTGATTACTTTCTTTTTTTAACTTTTTCATAGAAAATATGAATCAGAGATTTGAAATGAGCCAGTTAGTCCTTGAGCTCTTTACATTACATATACTCTTAAATTTCAGACTTTTTTATGATGACTCTGATTAATGTTTGTACTCGTGAAATTTGGCAGGCTACAGTTATTTTTAAGTCAGCAATGTCCTCAGTTGTCATTTTGATGAACCAGCTTGGTCTTGATATTTTTAACCCTAGAAAATTTTGTGTTTTCTTTCTATGTAATGCTCAAAAATCCTGTTTCATCACTGGCTATTTTTAAGCTCTCTGTGAAAGATGACAATAAATGTCATGTCCTTTATTCACTGAAAATCAATGGGCTAATTTTTTTAAAAAGTTTCTCTATGTGTAAGTTTCCTTTGAGAAGGAGTCTATATACTTCTAATTCCTCAGCCATGATTTCTTTCTGGAACAGAACCAGGTATCTGCCTTTGCTCTGTAAACATTTTACCTCCCCTTGAGGGTGCATGTGTGACTGTCTTATGCATCATTATTATTGTCTGCCCAGTTAAAACCTTGCTCTTGACTTTGCTTCACTGTTTTCATGTTACTGTTATTAATTTACTTGTCAATAGTAACTCTACTGAAAATTTTATATTAGCTCTTACTCATTTTTATGCCAATATAAAACATACTAAGGTCCTATCCTACTTTTTCTGTATTTTCGTTGCTATTCCATACATGACTCTTCTTTATTCATTCATTAGGCACCCCCTAATCCCTTCTCCATAGGAATTCAACATACCTAGGTATTTAATATTCAGTGTATTTAATGTATATTCTTCCAGTATACTAAATGCCTGGCTTAATTTTGTTTTTTGGTATTATCCTAGAAACCTTGTTCTCTAACTTTTCCCCTTAATATTAGCTTGTTATATGCACCTTTAATTATTTTAACTGTATTTTATACTAACATTTATATAATACATTTGATGTATTCATTTTTCTCCTAGTGAATCTAGATACCTCTCAACTCTGAGCTTTTGTAGATAGTTCTACAATGAGCATCCTCTTACATATCTCCATATGAACCTCTCTGAGGGTAACTCTGGGGTATGTCCCCAGGCATGGGATTTCAGGGTTCTAGGATATTATTTACTATTGTACTATTTGACCAGGTCTTTTCAGATTATTCTCAAAAGTGGCCTCATCCATTTTCATTCTAAGTATTTGTGTATAAAGGTTCCCATTCCTAACTCCCCCTACCCCAACACTGTATATTTTACAACTTTATACCATGTGGCAATCTGGTGGGTGGATATTGTTATCTAGTATTTTGGATTTGCCTTACTCTGATTATTAAACATATTAGCAATTGAGAATTACTTTTCCATCTATATCCATCCATATGCTTTACCCATTTCTTTCTTTCTTGGTTTTCCTGGCTTTTTCTGGCTGATATGAGGGTATATTTTACGTGTTACATATATCAATTCCTTTCAGTCTAATCCAAGTGAAGAAAATATCTAATCCATGTCTGTCACCTACCTGTTACCTCTTTGTGGATGTAGTCAAAAATTTTTTTCATCATAATTTCTGCATTTTAGATCTTTAAGATGTTCTGTTTTACACTGAAATCACAGATGTATTCATGTTCCTATTAGTTTATAGCTTGGTCTTACATATGTAGGGTTTACGTTATTTTGGATTTTTTTATGATGTAAAATAGAACTCTTTGGGCTTCCTGGAGTTTCATATCTTTTTTTTTTCCCCAGGTCAGGGAAGTTTTCAACCATTATGTATTTGAATAATTTGTTTTCTCCTCTCTTCCCCTCTCATTTTGGATCCCTAGGATGCATATATTGATATACTTGATGGTGTTCTGTAGTCCCTATCTTCACTCTTTTTTATTCTTTTTTCACTCCTGGTTGCATAAAATTCACTGTTTTGAGTTCTCTGATCCTTTCTTTCAGTTGATCTAGTTTCATTGTTGAATCCCTCTGAATTTTTCAGTTTACTTATTGTGTTCTTCAGCTCTCGTGTTTCTGTTTGATACTTATTTATGTTTTCTGTCTCTTTGTTGAAATTCTTACTTGGTTCATACATTGCTTTCCTGACCTCATTGAATCTCTTTATTACCATTATTTTGAAATCTCTATTGGGAAATCACATATCTCCATTTTATTAATATCAGTTTCTGGCAATGTTTCTTGTTCTTTTGTTTGGAATATATTTCTGTTCCTTCATTTTCCTTGATACTCTGTTTTGGTTGTTGAACATTAGATAAAACAGTCACTTCTTCTAGTCTTGGCAGAATGGTCTCATATAAGAGATAAAGTTCACTGATCATCCCAGCATGAGGGTCTTGCTTCCTTTCAAATCTTTTTGATTGTCCAAACCATCATCATTGTTCTTAGTGTCTCCCAGTAGTTGAAGCTGTGCCAAGACTTGTCATTGTCCCAAAGAGAGGATGGCAGTAAGCACCTAGATGCAGGCTGACTCTAGGCCCTGAAGCAGCAGCTAATAATGTTGTCAGACTCCTTCCAGGGAAAGACTGGGAGTGGGCATTTTTGCCCACTCTCTCTATGCTGCACCCTGGGAGGACAGCCAAGGCAAATGCTCATGCATTCATTAACAACTGATTCTTGTTGGCTGTAGTCACGTGGGACTTGTGAATGCAAGCGCAGTTGCCCTTCAGAGCTAGGCCATTTGGAGGTCTGTCACCTGGGTGGCATCCTTAAAAGTTGGGGCACTAGATGTGTGGTCCACACTCTTTGCTTCTCAAGGAGAAGCTGGGAGCTGAGGGTTCCTCCTTAATTGTATGGTTTCTGTGTCAGGGGAGGAGTTTATGGTGAAAGTGTTTTCCAGCCTTTCTTATTTTGATGTTGGTATTTTCTCATTCACCTGTTGTGTAGGAGACATTCAGCTTGTTGTTGGATTTCTCTCAAAGGAAATTGCTCTATTTGTAGCTATACATTTGGTATGTCCATGAGAGGAGGGCAGTTCAGACCAGTTCTTGGTCTGGACTCCTGTACTATGACATTCTTGCTCTAGAATATTGGTTCAGCTATCTATACATCTTTTTAGGTAAAAACTTGTCCAAATATTATGCCCTTATTTTATTACATTGTATAAGTTGTATTAAGAGTTTTTATATATTCCTGATCAGCGATAAGGCCATTTCTCAAGGTCATATTTGCAGAAAACAACCTTAAGAGATAGGTCAACACTTTTCTACTAGATAGCAAGCAAGCTTGATCCCACATCTTTAAAATTATGTTTACCTCCTATAAGGTAACCCCATGCATGTGCAGGCATTCATATGGATACTTGTCTTGTGCCCAACATACGTAAAGGTTGAGGGAGAGCCATTGCCAGCTATATGATATTCATGCTCTGGCTTCAGTAAAGTCCTGTATCTCTGACCCAGGAGTCTGTGTCTTTGTCTTCTGCTGTGGCATCCATGAAAACAAAAATAGGCTACCTTTTAGCATACAAGTAGGGTAAAATCTTGTGAAGGTAGGACCCTTCACATATCCTAACAGGACATGATTCACTTACTTGGAATTAGTATGATCCTTTCGAGGCATGCTTTAAAGCTTTGTCAGGGCAGTTCCAGAACTAGTTTCAATCTTCTTCCACTACTGAGGCAGTACCTAGCTAAGGACTTTACTCAGTGCCTTTGTGTGTCCATTCTTTCTGGTGGGTACAGAAACTATTCTTGGCTCCATGTAAGCTTTGGGAGCTCACCTGCCCATTTGGTGGTTCTTTCTCTAGCCTCAGTATTTTCTTCACACACATGCGCCAAGCTTTACTCAGCAAAGACTCTGGAAGGATGGATGCAGACCTCTGGACACCCTCCCTCTGTGCCATCCTCCTTTTCGGTCCTTTGAGTTCCCTCTCCGTGGGCTACAACCTGAAAACTAGCTGTGGCTATTTATGCAGCTTTGCCCATTGTCTCCTCTTCTCTCAGAGTTCTCTGACCTGTGCTGCTTATTGTCCAAAGTCTGAGAAACCCTGTTTCTTACATTTCACCTGATTTTCTGCTTGTTTAAGGTATCAAGGTAAATTCCATACCTGTGACTCCACCATTGTTGTAGGCAGACAGCCCGTTTCTTAATTCCTCATGTAGATTTCTTAGCTTGTCTGTTTTCATTCTTTCATTTAATGTGAAAAACCTATTCAGAGCTCTGTGTTTCACCCTACTGCCTCAGATGCATCTCACACAGCCTTTGACATGTAGAACTTTCTGTAGTTCAGCTTTTAGTGTTCTTCAATTTGTCTTGTTACTTCCACTTCATTTAACTATGAATTCATTTAACTATTTAGTTTACTGACCTTTTTATTATTATTACTGATGTGAAGTTTTACTGATTTTTATGTAGAGATTATGGTGCATAGGTTGATTTTTTTGGAATTTGTTGAGATGTCCTTTGTAGTCTAATACATAAAACATCCATACATTCTTGAAAAAGTGAGCATTCACTATATGTTTATAAAGCTTATATAATATATATTTAGATTGTGGTTGTTAATGGTGTAATTCACATTTACTATGTATTTGTTTATATTTCCAGTCAGTCCATTTCTAAGAGAGTTGTATTAAAATTTCTAAGGAAAGATTGTACCTGTTTCTCATCATAGTACTGTCAGTGGCTATATACTAGGTGGATATATATTTATGAACATTATATCTTATGGATATTATTATATATCATCTATATTTATATATTGCTTTTTATGAGCAAATTATGTATCTTTTTAAATTGCTTGCTCTAATATTTAATATTTAATTTTTCATTTGGTTAACATTTACCTCATATATATTTTTCCCCATCTCCTCCACCTATCTTTTTTGTTTTTTTGTGGACTATTTAATGCTAGATATTTTGTAAATCTGATCTGAGTCTATCAGTCACTGAATTTGACAAACATATTCTTACTGTACTTGTTTGTAGGCTTTATTTCTACCATTCTTTTAAACTGAAGTATAGTTGACACACAATGTTATGTTAGTTTCTGGTGCACAACATGGTGATTCAACAACTCTATACATTATGCTGTGCTCACCACAAGTATAGCTACCATCTGTCATCATACAACACTATTATAGTACCATTGACTGTATTCCGTGTGCTGGGTTCCTTTCATCCTTGTGACTTATTCATCACCACTTATTTCTGCCATCTTGTTTCATGTTGTTATTCATCATGCTCCTGTTTTTTCTCCTCTCCTGCTTTCTGTTATTTACAACTCCGGCTTTATTCTTTTTCTTTGAAAAGTACAAGTTCTGTCTTTTTTTCCTTTTGACTGATATCTCTAATTTGTTAAGATTGATTCTATTCATTTTTCCCTTCTAATATGTAAACCTTAGTGTCTTGGTCTTCCCCCTCTCTAATAATCTTTTCAGTCTTTGAACTCACCTCTCTACTATGACCTCCCTTCTTTTCATGTTGGCATCATCTGGAATTTTTGTTCTGTATTTTTTATTCTTATTCATGTAACAATAAATTTGCCAAGTTATTACTTGCCATTGATTTCCTTGTTTGGTCTGGAATTCATTTCTCTTCTTGTTGGAATACATCCTGCAAGATATTTTTCAAAGAGGATCTGTCATTTTGTGGTACATTTTGAGACTGGTACCTCTTCTTAGGCTGTGCATCTGTGGACACACCCAGAAACACTTCCATTTTTCTTCACTCTTTCATTCAGCAGCTGCTCAGTGGTTACCTATTATGTACCAGGTATTACCCTAGGTCTGAGGAAGGAAAACCAACAAAAATCTCTGCCCTCTGGAGTTTACAGAGGATGCAGAAGAGAGCAGCAGAGAACGCTTAGGCCTGAATCCAATCTTTAGTAAATCTGAGTTCCAGCAGAATTCCAGAGCTGCCATGATATTACCTTGTTATTTCTGGACGGTTCTCAGCAGGAGGGGCAGCTTTTTTATCACATCATGATGACTGGGCAAGTGATGTTTTAATCAGGGAATTCTGGGAGAGAAAAAAGCCCAGCTAGTGAGCCCTTCCCAGTCCATCTCCATTCTGTGGGCTGTTGATTCTGCCTCTTTATATTTGATGTTTGCCATCCACTTTAGGATAACTTCTTCCTGCTCCCCTGGGGTTTCTTGTCTGTTGATATTTTTGTTGTTATAGTTGTTGTTTGTATTTGCTAATAAGTAAGGTTCTGAAAACCACCAAGACTCAGTATTATCTGTAGTATCTCTGGGATTTGGTAGCAAAAGGAGTCCAGCACCCTGTGGTAGTTCTTCGTCTTGTCCAAAATTGGTAGTCCTAGTACAACGAATTATTAATTATTATTATTAATTACCATTATTATGGGAGGAAGATGCAAATGACAGTCAAGGCTAAGAGAGTTTTCACAGATGCTGATCAAACATATCCTTAATTTGAAAGAGAAAAATTATGAAATTTAATTATGTATTTTGACCGAGCCTAGAAGTTATCAGAACCTTGGGGTAGTTTTATCTGCTTAACACCTTAGGGAAGTTAACCATGTGGGGAGAAGCTGAGGCTCTCTGAGTGGCCCTCTCTCCATGGTTCCAGGAGGCTGGACCAGCTCCTCCTTCCAGCTCATCACAGGAGTCAGGAATGAGTGAGCACCCTGTGGTCAGAGTGTCAGTAGCAGCCTTAAATTTTCGAAGAAGCAGAGGAAGGTACGTGTGACTAAACTGTGTTGTCCATCTGCCAGCAACCTGGCAGTGTGTCTTTCTTACCCTAAATCATTTACTACTCCTACCTGTGAAGTCCTAATTTTTGGACACACCCTCACTGCCCTTGACTTTTTTTTTTTAATTTTTAGGCAAAGGATTTAATTTTGGATTTCATCTTAGTTTATGGCTCAGTAATTTCCTTGATATTCAGAAACCTGTTTCTGGGAAGGATGCCAACACTGCAGAAGGCAGTGGAAATGGACCTTTGTCTAAAAGTAACCAGAAAAAAAAGAAAAAAGCAGTGTAAATTTTGGGTACTGATTTTACGTTGAAAAACAATATGAGTTGGAGGCCGGAGCAAATGCCAAGAAAGTGTGAAGGCTGTAGAAAATCCCCCTTTTATAATTCCACTTGTACTTTTTTCTTTTGTTCCCTCATTTGTATTAAATGTGAGTATAACAGAGGACAACAGGATGAGGTAATTGTATCCTAAAACAACAACAAAACAGGTTGCGTACCTAAAACAATAGTTATATTTAGTGACCTAACAAAGTCATTGACGTTAGAATAATGTCAATAAGTGAAAGAAAGCATTAGGACAATGGTGATGTTCTAATGTAAATTAAAAAAAAAATGGGCATTAATAAAAGACAGTTTTATTGTTATTTTAAGCTAAATTTAGTCCCAATGAGAATGCCCCTGCCAAGGTGAGGTTTTGAACATAACCACTCTGCCATGCACTCTAGCCGTCTAGTAGGAGCACATAATAGAAAACTGTTCATCTTAAGCTAATGAAATGCCAATTATGATTAAAATTAAAAATTTGGGGCATGTTCTTCTTCCTTTAGCTAAACTAATTAAACCACACACACACACACATAACTCTCTCCCTCCCCCTCCCTCTCTCCCTCCTTCCCCCACCCCCTCAGGCTCACACACACTAACATATAAACCCACTAGGTTGTAGTAGAAACTGTTTTTCCTGTCAGAGAGTCTTCGTGAATCATAATTTGTTGAACTGAGAATCTGAGTCCTGCAGCTGTCAGACGTGTTCTGTGGGTTCCCAGGGTTGTTGATTTCCTCTGCCATAGCAGATGGAGTGCAAGAGAACAGAAGAGAATATCCATTTAACTAACAGGAGGCAGGCATATTAGTATTCTAAATGTATTCGTGTATTAAAGGCAGACACTGGCTATGTCTGAAAAAAGTACCATAGAGTTATCAAAATATCGATAACACATTGGTAGTTTGACAGTGGTTATATCCTTTTAAAAAATCACTTGAGGTTTATCCTGGTATTAACTATACCATATAGGTGGGTAGAGCATAAATACATAGTGTACCTACTAAAAGACGTTTGCTTCAAAGAAATGGTTGAATTATAAAAATGCAGATATATTTATTACAGTGCAGCAATTATTAAAAGATATTAAAAAATTATAATATCACTAGGATTGCTAATATGTTTGAAATTTAATTATTCAAGAAGGAAATTTATTTGCTTATTACACAGTAGACAGTACTGCACAAAAAGGCAGGTAACTAGGTCCTAGTCCCTTTTCTAAGATCTCTAAAGCACATCTCTTAAAAAGGAAGAAATAGTACCATAACTACTGCAGACAGAGGAAGGCCAGAATTCCTTCCTTCCCTTTCCCCCCATTTTTTTTTGTGGTAAAGGCCAGAGTTCAATTTAACTTGCCTTTTATTTCAAACATCAATGACTTGTTTGTTACTGTAACCTGGGGTCATAAAAAGGGAGGAAGGAAAAAACTATACATTTATGGATTCCCTGTGTATCTAGGGAGCCACTTTCTATGTTATTTACCCTCATTCTCCCCGTCTCCCCCCAAAAAATGAAAGAGAAATAAGAGAACTGATATTCATTGAGTACCCACCTGGGTACATTACCTATATTTTTTGCATTTACTTCCCAATGAAATTCCATAAGTATATTTTATTACCACCATTTCAACAATTTAGACTCAGATTAAATAAATTACCCAACACAACACAGTTAAAGATGGAGCCTGAATTTAAAATTAGGCCTCCTTTAAATATTTTTTTAATGTTTATTTGTTTATTTTTGAGAGAGAGAGAGAGAGTGCGTGCGAGCAGGTTAGGGGCAGAGAGAGCGGGAGACAGAGGATCCAAAGCAGGCTCTGCGCTGACAGCAGTGAGTTCGATGGAGGGCTTGAACTCACAAACCAGGAGGAGATCATGCCCTGAGCCGAAGTCACTTAACTGACTGAGCCACCCAGGTGACCCTTCAATCCTCCTTGACCACCATGACTGCACAGCTGAAGCGCTTCAAACTCACCTTCTAAATATTCATTGTTTCTTATCTTCAAATCTTTATTTCTACACAAAGACTTGAATTTATTCATAGAGTCTACGTTGTGTTTTGATTTTTTGTTTTGGGAGGGTTTTGGCTACTTTGGATGTGTTTATATCAATGTCTCTAAGTATGTCATGAGTATTCAGCAATATCATGGCAATAAATTAAAGCTTAAGACTTCCTTCTGAAATATTCATGGTAGGCAAAACAAAAAGTATGGAATCCAAAAAATTGAATGGTGACTTTTTTTTTTTGCCACATTATTGACAGATACAAGCTGTTCACATTTTGTTATTGGGTAAATTTGTTAGTCCTGTTGTAAATGCCATCCTTCTCATCTTGCAAAGCTAATTTCAGAAAAGAAAAGCATTTTTAAAATAGAATTTGGTAATTAGAAGAGACTTATCAAGGAATCGCATGGTTGGAATTTTTATATGTTTGGACCTCACAGCAGTATATGACAGAAAGGTTTTAGTAATTTTTATTTGAAAATGGATGAATACAAACTATTCATTTTCTTATGTTACACTGTATCCTAGTAGTTTCTAAACATGGGAAATATATGTATACCAGAGATTACCTGTGAGCCTTACTTGTTCCTACCCCTATGGGTAACCTCTTTTTGAATATAATAAAATTAACATTTTTTTGTTTAGTTTTTTGAAAGTTGGTTGGAAATACAGATTCCCAGGGAAGGCAAGAGCACCTGGGCTGGAGTAGATGCAGATTCAGTGGAGAAAGAATCACATGTAAAAGAGAAATTATTCTCAGGACAAGTGTCCAGTCCACATACTTTTCAGACCTTAAGAGCTTTCTGTTTCACAGGCAAGAGGGCTTTCTATAGAAGGGTGATTAGTGAGACGGGTCTGATTCTATTTCCAAGATAATGTGTGGGGGACATATAACCATAGTACTCAACACTGGTCACTTAAGACACTTTCCTGTTAAAATATTACTCCCAATTGTGGACAGGTTCTATTCTATTAGTGATATCTATCAGGTACATTATGGATTTATTAGAGTGTTGTGAGAGCCCTGGACCTCCAGCTTCCTTTTTTCTTTTTTTTGTTAAAAAAAATTTTTTTTTAATATTTATTATTGGGAGAGAGACAGAGACAGAGCGCAAGCAGTTAAGAGCAGAGAGAGAGAGGGAGACACAGAATCTGAAGCAGGTTCCAGGCTCTGAGCTATCAACACAGGCTCCACATGGAGGTTGAACTCACAAGCCTTGAGATTATGGCCTGAGCTGAATTTGGACGCTGAACTAAGCCCCCAGCTTCCTTTTTTCTATGGGGAAATTCACACCGAGTGCCACCATTAAATTTTTGGAATCTTAAAAAGTAGCTTGTAAAGTCAGTGAACAAAAATTTCATTCCTCATTTGAGACATTAAATAAGGAAATCAGCATATACAATTTAAGTTTGCTCACTAGGTCTATAAATAATGTGTGTTCTCTTTCATTGTTTTGTATATTGATGGATTTTTATGACTATATAAATATTTGAAAGACTAAATACATACCCTTACTTAATAAAAACCAATAAAATAGAATGGCTTTCCTATTTAGAAGGTTTATGTATTACTTTAATTACAAAAAAAATAAAAGAAATTGTAGAGGAATACTAAAATGCAATAAAAACAACTAGTTGAGCATTAATATGATAGCATATCAATATAGTAAACCTCTATTCATTTACCTTGATTTAGGTGTTAATTTGCTCAGTTTCTTCCTGTAGTCAGTTCATTTTATACAGTGAATGAAATCTAAATGAGACAAAAATCAAGGCAATTTACTCCCTAACAGATGTTGCAAAACAAATTTTATCTACTTTGTCTTCCCTCATAATTGTTTCACTGACTTTTGTACTTCAGGGGAAGTGGGGAAAACATCATTGCAGTCATCTCCATATCATGAACCTCTGTGAAAAAAATCACAGAACACATAGGAACTCCCTACGTTTTAGTAGCTGTCACTTGTATAAGAATTTTAGTAATTGATTTAATATTTTCTTGGCCTGAATAATGCAACTGAAATTCCATGCCACCACCCCATCCTCATTCTCTTGGTTGCTCGGCAACATAGAACAAAGCAGAGACCCAACCGAACAAAAAAGCAGGTTTAACTGTCACAGAAATGAAACGTTTTCTTTCAGATCAGAGGAAACGCCAGAAGTTATCTGTTGATATATATATCTAATATGTGTGAGTATGCATGTATGTACCTAGAAATTTAATTCTCATAAGCAGTAGGAGTAGAGGCAGTTGCCGCTGATGAAATTTAGTCAACAAGCTTACTTAGTTATTCAAATAGAGATTCAGTAGTAATTAAGGTAGTAATTTGCCCATAGCCTGGATTTCTTTCCTTAAGATAGGAAATGAGGATTGGAGTTAACTGACTTCAGGGATGGAGGACTGGGGGGTATAAAAGCTAATAGAAAGGCGTGCCTTGCAAAGTTAGTCACAGTTGAATCCAGTTGTTCTTGTATGCAAGGATTAGAGCCTATCTAATATAGGTGAATGTAATCACAAACAAGTTCGTCTATGGTTATAAAGTTTTAAGTGTTCTCAGAGTTTAGGATGCCTTTCAGATGATAAGAATCGTTTTAATCAGATGTTTGATTTCACTTGAGAAGTAAAATTGTGAGTATACTTCTTATGCCAGATGTAATTTAACTTAACAGAAATGATTATTCATCACAGCCGAAGAGATCTTGATTAAAAATTCCAAAGGATAGCTCATCTATGAGAGGCAGTGCAATGAGTTACCAATGGAAGTATGAACAGTTTTTTTCTAGGCATTTTCTTAAAAGCCTAGCGCCATATCAACTTCTGTTTGAATTTGTAGCAGGGCCTTTTTTCTTTAGGTTAAAAGGATGTGATACACATGATCGCTTCCTGAAATTTCTCTTGGTGTGTGATTCTGCAGTGTGCTTTAAAATATTGATATTTATAGTGATCAGATTTTTTTTTAACATTTATTCACTTTTGAGAGGGAGAGAGACAGAGCATGAGCAGGGGAGGGGCAGAGAGAGAGAGAGGGAGACACAGAATCAGAAGCAGGCTCCAGGCTCCGAGCCGTCAGCCCAGAGCCCGACGCAGGGCTCGAACTCACGGACCGCGAGATTGTGACCTGAGTCGAAGTCGGTCGCTTAACTGACTGAGTCACCCAGATGTCCTAATATAGTTATCAGATGTTTTAAAGGGTAGCTTCCTATATTAAAATCGGCAACATTTGTAAGACTTTAATGGGGAACGCTTTACTCATAGACATCTGTACTTTTATTCAGAATGGCTTATTAAAGAGAGTACAGTTGACTCTTGGGCAACACAAGACTTAGGGTCACCAACCCTGGGTGCATTTGAAAAGTTTGTGTATAACTTCTCATCCCCCCAAAATCTTAACTACTGATAGCCTACTGCTGACTGGAAGCTTTACCAGTATCATAAGCAATCAACTAATACATACTTTGCATGTTATATGTGTTATATACTCTACTTTTACAATAAACTTAGAGAAAAGAAAACCATAAGGAAGAGAAAATACATTTGTTGTACTGTATTTATGGAAAAAATCCATGTAGAAGTGGACACATGAAGTTGAAACCTGTGTCATTTAAGGGTCACTGTATTCTTAGACTGTATTCGTAAATTTGAGAGGTGGGGAATATGCCACAAATGAAGCACCTCCTCCAGACACTTAGTTTAAATCATGACGATATAGTCAGCCTGGAGCTTAGTTTTATTTTCAACTAGTCATCTGCAGCCAGGCTTCCCACAGAGGGAGATTTCCATATACACAGCGCACCATGCAACTTGGATGAACAGCATTAGAGGCTACTTACGAGCATGTTATATCTGGGATCTACAGAGAGCAGCCAGAGCAGCAAGACAAAAGTGCTGATCGCAGGGTATTTTCTATGTAGGTTTCCTGCCCACCTGATGTTCACCACTTTTCTTCAGTACAGACTATAGTGGAAAAAAAAAAATATGTTTCTAACTTGATTGTTTTTCTGATAAATCCAGCAAGTTTTTCTGATTTTTCCGTTATTATTCATAAGGACACAGTTACATTCTACAGACATATTTGTGTTTTTCAAATTAATTTAGTGACTTACAGCTGAGGCAGTAAACTGGGGTGGCCACTGTAATGCTAATGAGACTTGGTGAATTTGCCCACTCGTGTCAGAAAGTGGTGTGCCTTACATAAGCAGGTGTACATATGTTCAGAGGAGCAAATACACAACAATAAAGCAGTGCAGATGGTCCATTAGTAGAGGAGCATGGCAGGCTTACATCTTAGGATGTAAGTATTCAACAGATACATCGTGAAGAAGTAAGATGCAGTAAGAACTCTGGACACAAAAATAAATAGAACATTGCCTTGTCCTCCAGTGGCTTGTAGTCTAATTTACTTGGCTACAGCAGAGCAGGGCACATAAAGACAGACTGGAGCTTGAGGTCCATCCTTCTGTCAGAAGAGGAAGGATGGCAGAACATTGAATTCATCTGCATTATCTGTGGTATCCAGTCTATAAACAAGAACACTGTCCACAAATTGTGGTAGTTGGCGGTTAGGGGAGGGACTGCCCTAACTTGAGGTCCTGAAGTATCCTAAAAGAAAGGTAGTGTGCAGAGAAGAGTTAGCATGCCAGGCCTGAGATTGATATCCTTACAAAGGCTGGTTTGTAAGGTTGGCCTTTGGCTGGTATTTGGGAACAGGAATGATAAACAGTTGCCTAGTGATTTAAAACGTCCTCTAAATGGCAGGAGTGGCTTGCAGCGTACTGTGTCTAAACTATTTTTACAAACAGTATGGTTTATACTGAACATTTATTTTCCCTGCAGGAGACTGAATTTTTATTTGTGCTAGGCAGAGAATGCCTATGTGACTAGCCCCCAGTAAAAACACCAGGCACTGATGCTTTAATGAACTTTGCAGGTAGACAACATTTCACAGATGTTGTCACAACTCTGTGCTGAAGAAATTAAGTGCATCCTGTGTAACTCCACTGGTAGACTCTTGGAAGCATATGCATGGTTTCCTACAGACTTCATACTGAGAGAGCCTTTTCCTGGACTGACTTTATTTTGAGTCCTTCTGCTGTAATATGTAACCATCATAAATACAACAACTTCTGCATCCTGTGAGACCCTCTAGTGAATCACTGAGACTGAGGGTTGGTCGTGGGCACTCCCAACAAAGGCAGAATCTGAATTTCAAACCACTATGTAGCAGCACAGAATTTGATGGAGAGCAGTAGCTTTTCTGTTGTTCTTAAGTCCACATATGAGACTCCAAGAGCTTTTGGTCCAGTTTGAAATGTCTCTTCTTCACTCCTCCTGACAGTTATAAGAGGCATTCAATCTACTCTGCTTTTCCCACCTCCCCACCTATTGGTTTTGAGTGATGGGAAAGTCAAGCTAAATGTGAGTTTATTGACCCCCATAACTCAACAATCTTGGGATAGAGCTTGCTTCAGTTTGAGGCTCAGCTCCAATGATGCATCCATTTCTGGGTTCTGCTGCTGCTTTGCGGATTACCTTCTCCAGCCAGCTCTTTCCTTATTGACACAAGGTGGCTGTTGCAACTCCAGTGTCAGATTCTTTCTTGGAACAAGAAAAAGCCAAAGGTGAAAGTTAAAGCTCATGAATTCAGTTTTTGTTATGTGCCCACATGAGCCACATGCTCAGCACTCCCCCGACCACCACCCAAGGAGTCGGCATGAGCCTCTCCTACCCCTAAAAAAAATCAGGACAAAGAATATTTTCCAGAAGCGGAGTGAGTAGATACTGAGAGGCGACAATCACAATCAGTGTTTACTAGCTCTACCATCCCCACCACTTAAAGATCATTGATCTCTCAGATACAGAAAAAGCATTTGACAAAATTCAACATTTATTCATGGTAAAAACTTGCAACAAAAGGGTATAGAAGGAATGTATTCAATGTAACAAAGGCCATGTATAACAAGCCTCCAGCTGATATAATCAATGGTGAAAAGTTGAAAGCTTTTCCTCTAAGATCAGGAAAAAAAAATGCCTGCTCTCAACACTTCGATTCAACATAATTAATACTGGAAGTCCTAACCAGAGCAGTCAGGCAAGAAAAAGAAATAAAAGGCAGTCAAATCAGGAGTAAGACGTAAAACTGTTTGCAGATAGCATATTGTTATATATAAAAAAATCCTAAAGATTCCACCAAAAAAACTATTGGAACTAATAAGTTCAATAAAATTGCAGAAGACAAAATTAACAGAAAAAAAATCAGTTTTATTTCTATACAATAACAGTGAATTGCCTGAAAAAGAAGGAAAATAATCTCATTTATAATGACATGAGAAAGAAGAAAATATTTAGGTATGAATTTAACCAAGTAAGTGTGAAAGATCTGTATACTAAAAAGTCTAAGACGATGAGGAAAGAAATTGAAGAAAACACAATTAAAAGGAGAGATATCTGATGTTCATGGGTTAGAAAAGTTAATGTTGTTAAAGTGGTGATACTACTCAAATCCATCCTTAGATTCAGTGCATTCCCTATCAAGATTCTAATGGTATTTTTTACAGAAAAGGGGGGGAAAACACCAAAATTCATATGGAGCAACAACAATAAAAAAAAAAAAAAGACCCTGAATAGCCAAAACAGTCTTGAGAAAGCAAACAAAGCTGGAGGTATCACACCTCCTGATTTCAAAGTATATTAATAAAATAGTATGTTACTGGCATTAAAAACAGACACATAGACAAATAAAACAGAATCAAGAGCCCAGCAAAAAAAACCATACATATACAGTCAATGAATGTTTGACAAGGGAGCCTGGAATACTTAATGGAGAAAAGATAGTCTCTGCAATGAGTGCTGCTAGAAAATTGGATATTCACATGCAAAATGCAAAATAATGAAAGTGGACTTTACACCACTCACCAAAATCACCTCAGAGCAGATTGAAGACTTAAGTGTTAGACCTGAAACCATAAAACTCCTAGAAGAAAACATTGGTATCTTTGACATTGGTATTGACAGTGATTTTATGGATATGACACCAGAAGCATAACAATAAAAGCAAAAAGAAACAAGTGGGACTACATCAAACTGAAAAGTTCCAATCAGCTGAAAAGAAACAATCAGCAAAATGAAAAGGCAGCCTTTCAAACCATATATCTGATAAAGTGTTAATATCTAAAATATATAAAGAACTACAACTTCAAAGCAAAAATAAAAATAATAATAATGTGGTATAAAAATCGGCAAAGGACCTGAATAGACACATTTCCCAAGAAGATATACAAATGGCCAACAGGAGCATGAAGGGGTGCTCAACATCATTCGTTATCAGGGAAATGCAAATCAAAACCACAATGAGATGATCACTTCACACTTGGTAGAATGGTTACTATCAAAAAGACAAGATAAGTGCTGGTGAGGATGTATAGAATAAAGGAAATCCTTATATGTGCTTGGTGGGAATGTAAATTAGTACAACCACTATGGAAACAGTATGGCGTTTCCTCAAAAAATTAAAAAAAGAACTACCTTATGATCTCCCAGTTCCTCTTCTGGACATATTTCCAGAGGAAATGTAATCATTATCTGGAAGAGATACGTGCACTTTAATGTTCATTGCAACATTGTTTACAATAGCCAAGACATGGAAACAGCCTGTCATTTACATCAACATGAATGACCTTTAAGGGTATTATGCTAAGTGAAATAAGACAGAGAAAGACAAATACTTCATGATCTCAGTTACGTGTGGAATCTAAAAGAAACCAAATGCATAGAAGCAGGGCAGATTGGTGGTTGCCAACGGTGAGGGAAATGGGTGAAGGTGGTCAAAGGGTACAAACTTCCAGTTATATACAGCATATAATAACATGGTGACTATAGTTAACACTTAGGTAATACTGTATTGTGTATTTGAAATTTGCTGAGAGTAGGTCTTAAAAGTTCTCACCACACACACACGCACACACACATACACACACAGAGTTGTAACTATGTGAGGTGATAGATGTGTTAACAGTATTTTACAATATGTAGGTATATCAAACTAAAAATCACTGGCACACCTGCTGAATTTTATAGCTTTGTTTTCAGTATTTGTTGCTTTCAGAGAAATTCTGCCCCAAATAGCTCATCTATCTTTTACAGTATTTTGATTAAAGGACTGATCACATAGTTTAGTGCCCACTTCTGGAATCTTTTTGTATTTCAGTTAAGTCCTATACCTTAATTAATGGGATAAATATCACAGTTTCCAAATATTGTTCAAATTTTCTGTAAGTAATTGAGCCCATGCCTATCAGATCAATTTAGATTTTTCACCTTAGTTTTCTATCTGGCTTTGCTAATTGGACTCGAAATTATTACTGTATTCCTGTGGCCTTTTAATTCTGTCTCTTCCCCTTATTGACTTGTCTCATAAGCACAGTAATTTAACTTTCCATCGCCTTGAAAGGAAATGAGCTTTTTATGAACAAATGTTTCTTGGAATGTGGTCGACCTTTTATATGAAATACAATAGGGAATAAGATGCAGAGTAAGGCACTGAATTCTTAAGAGAATTCATTTCCCATTTACTTATTTCTTTTGAGTTTGGACATGAAGCTGCTGTGGCATTTACCTCACTCACAGTAGATAACTAATATTATATAAGTGATATGAATATTTAACTCTCATTTATATCCCATTATATTTAAATCCCATTGTCTCTTTTTCTTCCTATTAGCCAATAAGGTAAATGAAGATGACTCAAATAGGGTACACCAGTTCCAAGGCAATGCAGGAAAATGCTAACCTCAGTAAAATGTTGAGCCTACTTTAGACATACCTTCTTCTAGATTTCACTTGGGTAAAGAAAAGGAATATTCCTTCTCATTTGTGATTTTAAGTACACCCGGCAGAACCTAAAAACAACATGGATCTTCCATGGTGCCTCCTGGGGATGAACCACTTTTTATTACAAGCAGTATGAACAGAACATTGAAATAATACTGCACATTGGCAGGGAGAGAGGAGACACATTTCAGGTTTAAAAATAACTCTCCCATGTGCATACACACATTTTTCCACTCTTCAGTTCTTTTCTTTCTCCCTTTTTTTTTCCATCTTTCATGTTCTATACAAAAATATAGAACCTGTTAAATATCCTATAAAGTAACCCCATTTGCACATTTAATTTGTTTATGCTGAAAGAGAGAACAATCCAGAGAGATATAAATAGTGTGGGTGACTGTGGTTCCATTCCATGCACATATGCCCTAGACTGAGCAGTAAAGTGGGAAATTGCAGTCTGCTGTTTTTTCGTGAGGTCTCAATTCCCGGTGTATCTCACAGTGTGAATATAATGCTGACTTGAGTGTGATTCCTTAATTTAAAGATACATATTTTATGTGTAAAATAGCCCTGTAGACAAACCAGCCAGTTTCCTTAGTATTTAACCGGAGAATCGTAATCTGTTCAGTGATGGAAAAAAAGCCTAGCTACCATGGAGCTCTTGAGTGGCAGAATGTAGTATGTCTGCCTCCAAAAGGACACATAAGTACTGTTTACTGTAATTTGAGGGTAAGCCGAAGGATTTTTTAGGGTAATTGTGAGATCTTTGTAATCCAATCATCAGCACTGTATCATCGTCCTCACCATCATCTCTTTTCCCTAATGATTTGGGTGTCGGGGTTATAAGGTTTCTCTTATATTTTCAAAAGAGTTTTGTCTTTTCATGGGTTCTTTTCTGTGTAGCAATTCGATAATAGTCTTCCACAGTCTGAAAAAAGAGACATTTGACCCATCAAATCCAATTCTAGATGTTTATCCTAAAGGAATATTCCTACAAATGGAACAAATAGATGTACAAATATGTTCACTGCAGGGTTTTTTATAAGAATAGAAATAGGAACAAAAACCTAAATTCCCAACAGTGATGGACTATTAATGCCACTATGGTATAGTGTTGTACTGAGCAGCCATTAATAATAATGACTGAAGTCATCAAGGGTTTATTGTATTAATGTAGATAATTCTTAACAGTCATAGGATTTTGTAATCTGTCTTAAAAATGTCTAATATAATGTATTTGTATGTATTTAGTTCATGTATGCATGCTTACATTTTTTAATTTATGAATATATTTAGTATATCAGAAAAAAATCTGGAAGAATATAACAAAAATGCAAGTAATGATAGCTGAAGGAGGAGAAAGTGATTTTTTAAAAAAAAATCTTGTATTTTCTAATTTTTCTAAATTGGAGATAACTACTTCATTTGGACCATTAATTACAGATTCTCTAACTTTGTGCTGTCAGTAGAGTAACCACTGACCATGTGACTATTCAAATAAAAAGTTATTGAAATTAAATAAAATTTAAAATTCAGTTTCTCACTAGGACTTGCTACCTTTCCAGCTCTCATAATGGACATAGCAGAAACAAAAGATTTCTGTTGTCACACACAGTTCTGTTGGACAGTGCTGCCTGACTCTTGAACTAAAAGTTGTAGTCCAGCAACAATTCCTCGTAGAAACTTTAAAACATTTCCACCCTACTACATACAGCGATGTAATTGCTGCATCTCTCTTACTACATACGTGCAGCAGGCAGTTGAGAATTGTTACAACAGCTGTCTGTTAGAAGAGATTGTGAAATCGGAAGCTGCATTAGGGTTTACCTTCCAGATAGGCTGTGGCGGCTGGTAGCAGCATAACCATGGACTTGTGTGGTTTTGATCTCTTCTAACATCTGCTATCATACAAATATCAATTGTCACCATCTTCTTTTTAATGGATGGAAAGATTGAATCTCAGAAAGGCTGTTCAAAAGGCATAATACGTCTCTTACTCCAGAGGTCTCTTAATTCACAGGAATACTGATGAAGAAATAACTTATTAGTATCAGTGGCTTGCCCTAAGGACAGTAAACACTGAATGAAAGGTTAGAGCTTGTCTGTCTCTTCTTGAGTATGTATGTGAGGGTTATTTTTTGTTTTGTTTTTTCCGTTTTGTTTGTTTTTCTACTGCACCTCCATCTTAGTGGTAAAAATTAGAAAAGTGAGGACATACCATTACATTTCCGTACGTCTTCCACACATTTTAACTCTCACAAGTTGATATTCCAGTAAATGAGAAAAGGACAAGTTTTTCCCATGCATGTAACTTGATTGCTATAACTATAAATACTGTAAATATTTTTAGCTCACTATTGGCAAAATCATTTGTTTCTCATTAAAAGCATATATAAGCTTTGTTTATGTGAAAAATTGCAATAAATATGATGGCAAGATGTTTTACTAGGATATACTATAAAATACTGGAAGTCTTTTTTTTTTAATTTTTTTAAATTTCAGTTAACTTGATGTCTTAATTTCTGAGAAAAATTGGGGTATATTTAAACCCCACTGACCATTGTTTCCTCCTTCTAGAAACTACAGCTTTCTTTGAAAGGTAACTTCTGCAGTTTGGTCACATCCTGAGGTACATCCAGGGGTGGTTGACTTCTTGCCTGTTACTTAGCGTTCTGCTCCTGGTGGTTGTGCCTCCTCCTTCCTGCAGGACTTAGGTCATGGTCTGAGGTACTTCTAAAGTGCTGGCCTGGTGGGGTCTGCTCACCAGCTTTTCTTGTGGCAGTAGTTAGGGCAGTTCTTGTTAGTACCCTGTGGCTTCATCTCCATTTCTTTTCTTTTGTCTCCTTTCCTCTCTCCCTTTTTCCTTCCTTTCCTTCTCCTATTTTTGTGGCATTATTCCCAACTCTCTACATCTGCTTTACTCCTGCTTTTTCTTTCCACCCAAGGGCACCATTCTCCAATGAGTCGAGCTAGCCTGTTAGAGTCACCTTGAACTTAATGATTATTGAGGTCTGCTTTAGTTTTTTCCCTCACTTAAAAAGGTGTACATATGAAGGGTACCTGGATGGTTCAGCCGGTTGAGCATCAGGCTCTTGATTTTGGCCCAGGTCATGAACTCACGGTTCATGGGTTCAAGCCCCGCCTTGGGCTCTGAGCCTATTTAGGATCCTGTTTCTCCCTCTTTCTCTGCCCCTCCCCACCCCCTGCTTGTGCATGCTTGCACTCTCTCAAGTAAATATTAAAAAGTAAATAAATAAAATATGTACATTTGAGATAGCCTAAAAAAATCCATTTAATTTTATTATCCTCATTAATCACTTCAGTGTTAGAATTTTTAATCAGTCTCAAATATGGTCTGGGTTTAGCCACTCTGATATCCAGGCTAAATCATCTCAGCAGGACAAATTATTTTTGTAGACTTGAAGGTTAATTTTATCCTTTCTTGAAATTCTTTTCTTACATCAAGCACATCTTTTCCTTATTAGTAGCTTACTTATCTGAATATTGATTATGGATCAGAGAAAAAACTCAACCAAAAATATTACTGCTGTCATCTATCTACTTTTATTCATCACATTTGTGAATGTTCTGTTAATCAGATTCAACATGTGGATAACCAGTATTTGGTGAATTAAAATAGAAGAAAATAAAGCAAAATAAAAATTTAATTCAGAAGCTCTGATGGCCATATTTTTTCCACCGGTAACAACTGCGGATACTTCAAGACTTTCAGTCCTTCATTTTCAGTTTAGTTATTAAGAGTTGCTAGTGTTTGCGAAGACCTAATATATAGCTAGAATGCTGATAGGGCTGTGTTTACTACTTGCTTGCAAAAACATTTATTGAAATGTACTAAATATTTACTATAATGTACTAATGGTCTACCAAACTTACTAAAATGTTTAAAAATATATTGCCATTTGAAATATTGTACATCTGAAATATTGTACATTTCACAATTTTTTCAACATTTATGTTACTCCCTACTAACACGTTAGTTGTAAAAATTAATTTATTGTTTAAGAAAAAGAATGGGTTTACTTTTCAGTTCCATATTGTGAGTTTAAAAATTGAAACTTCAAATTATGAACAGAATCTGAAGATACTTTGGGGGCTTTAATAAATTGCAGAAAATATATTTCTTTACAACTTATTTAATAAATGACTTGAAAATGAAGTATTTAAAACCAAGTCTAGGATTCTTTCTGGACAAAAACTCTTCACTCCCCAAAAAGCACATATTAGTTTATTACACAAAAGTTCAGTTTTTCATGTTGAAATATGACTTCATTTAAATTAAACTTACATTTTTATTTTCTTTTTCTTAGAAAGAGTGGGGAAATTTTCAAAAAAAATATATTCTATAAAATAGACATAGATAAAATAAATTATTGGAAAAAAAACTATCCACTTAAAATTACACTAAACATTTTTCTAGAAAATTGGACAACCTAATTTAAATGACAATATGGTTTTGCATTGTTATTCTTGATAACTGTCATTGGTTCCTCTCATTTACTATTTGTGGACTGTCTTTCTCAGTAGAAGACATGCAAAGATTCCATTATTGTGGTTTTCATCTCAGTAATATGGACATGTCTTAATTGAATTTACAGTAACTTGAATCAGATTGTAGTATCAAAATTAAAATCTGATTAAATTTTTAAATTTTATATTTTGATTTTGAGGTTTGGTAAATTATCAGTGTAAATGCCAGAATTTGCATTCCTTTTTCCTTGCTAATATGACATTGTTGCTCTATGACTTTGGATGATTTTACCCCTCTGCTTTTCATCATATGTCTGTATCCTCATTTGAAGAGAAATTTTTATGCCCTCCTTCGGAGAGAGCTTTTCTGTCACCAGTTTGGGACAAATATATTTCTTGTGTGTTTTTAAAGAAAATTAGGTCAGTATTAATTTCCCAGGATAATATTTACATTTATAAATTTCTGTTTTCTGTGGTGGAGGTGAAAGGCAGATTCATGAGAAATAAGTTTATTGTTTAATGTCAGTAAACAAGTAAATTTGTCAGTAAAAACAAGAAAGTAATGAAAATAAAAATTAAGACAGCAATAGAAAAAAAAAAGTTGTCTTTCTCTTTACAGAAGTTTAAGTCTCAACAGTACTATAGATCAAGTCAGTGATAAAGTCATATGTAGTCCAGTGCTCATCCAGTGAAATCTGCTACAGTGTGGTACAATCATGGGTCCTGTAGCCAAGCCAAATTGTTTTGTAGGTCTCTTTGGGAAGTAAAGACATGCATGAGCCAGCATATCTGTCCCTGTGACTCAAACAAATGAAAGGCTGAATAATGGTGGCCTTGCCAACCTGCTGCAAAACATGCAGATTAATGAAATAGACACTGGTAAGAGACAGCCTTATTAATTACAGAAGTGTAACCATGGCCTTCTGTCAGTTCAGGCTCTTTTTATTACTTATAGTATAAATCACATACTATGTGGAGTACAAGTGGAATATAAACTGTAATGCGGTGCGTGCTCTTTGGTGATTTGCAAACTTTTGAGGACAGAATTTACCTAATATCTAATAATTTACCTCTTTTCCACAGGACAGTAGAATTAATGTACGAATTAGTAGACTTGAGTAATCCTACTAGCAAACCCATATTCATTATTGAGATAAACAGATTTCCCAAGATAAGGATTATTTTCCTCCTGTGGTATCTACAAACTTATTAAAAGCAAAACAGGGGCGCCTGGGTGGCGCAGTCGGTTAAGCGTCCGACTTCAGCCAGGTCACGATCTCGCGGTCCGTGAGTTCGAGCCCCGCGTCGGGCTCTGGGCTGATGGCTCGGAGCCCGGAGCCTGTTTCCGATTCTGTGTCTCCCTCTCTCTCTGCCCCTCCCCCGTTCATGCTCTGTCTCTCTCTGTCCCAAAAATAAATAAAAAACGTTGAAAAAAAAAATTAAAAAAAAAAAAAGCAAAACAAACCCAGAACCATAGACTGTTAATGATTTTGATTAGACCACTTATAAAAATGGTCATTTCACAGTAAAGGAGAGAGATGTTCTCAACTGAATATCTAGAAAGGCTGCAGGTAAATGTCTAGCCCGTATAGATTTAGTCAGTCATGTGATTTAGGGAATGAGCCCTGATCTGAGCCCATCCCTACCACTAACTTCAGGCAAGTTCTTAACCTCTCTGAGTTTCTAATATGTAGAATTGCTCTAATACATACTCTTAAGGAGTTTTGGTGGTAAAATAGGCCTGTAGAAGATGATACCTATTATTTCCAAGTTCTTGTCTTAATCCTCACTACAGAACTCGTGAAGCAACATATTTTCATTGCTCATATAATTCATTAACTGAAGAGGCAGTAGGGCTGAAAAAATATAGAGGTTTTTGCATGCTTTCTTAAAATAAGTTATAAACAAGAGTGACACATTTATTACTTAATGACTGGGGTTATTTTACAGATTGTAGAGTTCCTACTCACCTGAGCAATTTTAAGTGAATTTACTATGTAGAAACACAATACGTCGGCCAGAAAAAAGTGGGAAGTGGAAGTTGATAAAGATGAAGAATTATCCTTATTTCTCAGCTGAAATAATCATATGGGGTTTTTGTAACATGTGAAATAAGAACAAATGAGGTTTTAGACAAAATTAAATGCCATACACCACTAAAGCATAAACTCTGCCTCACTTCAAGAGGACAGTAGTGTATGAGTACTCTACATAGATTCACACTGGAATAATTTAAAAATATAGAATAACTTGTTAGAGTGTAAGACTGTGCATACTTGTGTTACTGTACCTTAGGATTTCTCATTTAGTGTAAAACTCAATGCCAACACATGAAATACTGAGAGAAATTTATAACATCCTGAGAGAATAAAGCAATAATTTAGAAATACATAATGAAAAATTTAGCAACAGATAGGAGGTTGAGAATTCAAATTTGGTTTCGAATTGGTGATATATAAATGATCCACAGAAAGGAGAATAGGCCTTTTTAGCACTTTAGAATGAAGTGTGTAGTATGATAACATGCGCAGACATCTGGTTTGCTTTTAGCAAAAATAAGAGCACTCCCTTCATCTGGTGTATGTTTGTACATACTTTGAAAACCAGAGTATCACAGCTAAGTTATGTTACTCAGTTTTCATTTTAATTAATCCCTATTTGTGCTTTTGAAAAGTAAACATTTTAAACTATTTAGAAAAAAAATATGTCAGTATTTGTGGTATTGGAAATCCTGGAATAATTTTAATTTTTTTTTTTTTTTTAGATAGAAGCAGATCAGAACTGTATGAGTCAGGATTTAAATTTAAGTCTCATCAGTTATTAGTATCATAAAATTTTGATTCCAGGAATTCTAAATAGAAAAAAAAATACTGTACCTTCAAGAGGCTCTCTATGATGACTAACTTCTGTGCTGAGATGTTCTGTAAACATCATCCTAAGTGTGAGCAAAGAATGATCTCCAACAGTTAGTTCCGTGTCCTCTAGCAATTCTGTGCTGTCTGGGAAAGGGGAAATATCCAAAAACAGGGTGAGTTTTGCACATCTTCACGAATTACAAGTACCTTAGTAAGCCATATGTTTTAAGTAAAAACAAACAAACAAAAACTAGAATGGTTAAATACATAAGCATTTTCTCCCATGAATTGGACAAGCAGCAGCACTTGGGCTTTGAGGCAGCTGGGCTGGATGGCTCTGTGACTTCCCCAAAACAACATGGGTACTACAGGGGTTTTTGCTAAATCAACCCAATCAGTTCATCACTGGATACTGGCCAGATCAGGCCAATAGAATTTCTAAGCATTCTGTCACAAGACTGTGAGTGGGGCACGAATATAGAGTACAAAGAGGAGCAAACTAGTTTGGGGAGGTTCCTGAAGTTAGAAGGAATAGAGTTGTTGATCACCCATCTTTTCACACCACTGCCTTCCAGCTTCTGCCTTATTTAATCAGTAAGGGGAAGGAGCAACAGAAGGGCCTGTTTCAGGGACAAGAATAAATACTATTTCTTGGCTCCAAATATATGCTCTTTCCTCTCTAAACGAGTGTGTCTTCTTCTAAACTTCTGTGTCTTCCTTGCCAAGTAGAAAGAACTTCTAGAAATAAAAAAATAAAAAGATTTAGTTTCAAACATAACAGTGGGCTTCTTCTCAACAGAATCATAGGTTATTTTCTGAGGAAACTGGGATAAGTAACCAGGGCCTCAGCTATTGTTTTCTTGGTGACCTCATCCAACACTCCAGCCTTTGTGACCCGCTTTTACAACCTCACATACCCCACTCCTCCTCAGTATGCCCTGAGTGGTCAGCAAGGGGTTTCATTAGCATGGAGGCGCTTATTCTATGCTTTCTGTCTGCATTGGAGGTAGACGCCACAGTGACAATATGGGCTCGTGCAAGAGAAAGCATAGGTTAGGATGGTAATTCCCCAAATCAGTGATGTTTTCTAGCAAGAGCCCCATGATCCAAAACATTGATTTATTAAGTTCCCTAGGCTGGGGATCAGATTAGGGCATTCATTTGTATCCTCATGTGATTTAATAAAGATGACACATTGGCAGGCTTACCAGGAGTGAGCACAGAACATTCTTTTTGGATAATGGCACACACGAGTGCCTCCTTGCAAGGCAGTAATAATGTCTGAGGCCACCCTATTTTGGAAGACAGCTTTTCTCATTAAAGAAATTTCAGTGTTCAGTAAGGATAGGATTTGTTAGCTATCATTTAAGGCTTGGTGGATAAACATAATGGCTTCTATGTGTGCTATAATATCCAAAAGGCCAGTGAAGGGGACAAAGACAGTGGCCAAATAATTGTACCAGTGGAATACAAAATGTGCCCATCTCACCTTGAGGAGAGGGTGATCGGTAGTTGTTACCATGAGGCAAATTCTCCCTTGTGCAGGGAAAACCCATAATGCATTGGCCCAGCCACCCAGGTGGAAGCCATGACCAGAGATTGGTGCCACATGGCAATGGGTCCCATTTGGGGCCATCCAGTAAATACCTGGGTGGCAAGATGGGTCAGTGTCATTGAAACACTGAAATTTCTCTAATGAGAAAATAGGACAGAATGAGTACATAGCTGCAGTGATATCCATCATATATTCCTGGTATAACTGGGTTGGTTCTGTTTAGAGTGGTTTTTCCATTCCCATCATAGGGTTGCGCAGGTGCTCAAATGTCCGTAACCCAGGATAAGCCACATAAACCTATCCCAAGTCAGAGTGTAGCCATCCATAACTCCACTAGTGGTATTTTTAGGATCGTTCTAGTCAGCAGTTTGACTGAAAAAGAATACCCAAGCCTCATGTTGTTGATAGTGTGTGCCACAGGCCAGGCCTCAGGATCAATATTGGTAATATTAGATGAATTAAGAATATTAGTCTGAGCTTGTTCTTCCATAATGTACTATTTTAGGGCTTTTCAGTCCCCTTACAGGAGTTGTAATGCCCAGCATGGCAATCATGATGAGCTAGAGAAGGGCAGCCCACACACTCAAGAGTTGGATTGATTTCTTTGTCAGACAAATGAGTGGGCTCACTACAGAAAGGTATTTCCATTAGGTGCCCATTCCATGACCAGGACCACAGGAGCAGCAGAATTTTAAGGCCATAAAGACAGATATTTAATAGGAACTTATACGGGGAGTTCTTCCTCTTCATTTATGGCCTGATCCCTAGATGTTGATGTGGCTGCAGCTTTAGGAATTTGACCAGTCCCTGAGCACTATACATGTTGCCTGGGGGAGGCAGCACGGTCAGGCATGAGATGGAGAAGGGGTGGGGTATGCCAGACCAGCACCCCCACCTTCTGTGGGAGGAGGTCATCAAGATGTGACGGTCCTTGGACCCAGAAGCTGGACACTGGCACCTGGGGGCTCTCCACCCGCTCCCCGGTGCTTAGAATGTGCATTCTGCTTGCCTTTCCCACTCTCAGAAGCTGCCCCAAGGATACACTCTTGAGATAGATTGTGGTGGGCACGTGTGGAAAACCAGTCATCTGGCAGCCACCCAAGACAGGCCCCGTAAGTTCCCATGTTCACTAAAACAGCCACCTACCAATTTGGAATGGTCTGCCTCTGTCTGTTGACTCTCCTGCTCTCTACATATGGAGCGCAGTTTCACATTACACCCAGGAAGCCCTACAACAATTTGTAAAGATGCTCTTTTTGTTATTTATATTCCCCTGTAAGTCTGCTCTTTAAGTTTATTTTAATCGATTCTAGAGCTCTCTGTAGAGAGGAGAGTTTAGTTGGCTTTGAGCCTATGAGTCAGGTTAGTGCTCTGTATCCCCCTTAAGGGACACCACACTTCTGAGATTTCTTTTTTAACAGGCCGACTGCCCTTCTGTCAGGCCACCTCTGGAGGTTTCTTCCTAACTAAATGCAATTTTATGATTTTTATATTTTGTGAATTTCACTCTTAGTGACAAGTTATTTAGCTGCAAAAGTGCTATACTAGACAAAGGACTTTAGCTATAGAGAATGAAAATACTTTTTTATGTATTTTATGTAGGGGAAGAAATGTGAAATGGTAAGTGTTGAGTAAGGGTTGATGTTTTGCCCTGTATGCAGATGGAATAACCATGTAGGAATTTCTGTAATGGTTTATTTGGGATCCTGAGTATGTGTGAGAATGAAATGTAGAGCTTTTATGCTGAGTTAATTATACTCTAAAAATGCTTAGCATTAACTTTTATCAAGTTTTCATTTTCATAAGGTGTTTGTAATGATTAATATGAGCAAAGTGTATATGGACACCTCTTAGCATATAGTAATTACTCTACAGATGGTATTTCTGCATTCCTCTTCCATCAGTACAGAGTTCTGCCGTCAGTTCCAACTCTCAAATTGAGTTTCACACGCTCAATAAATTTTAGCCATTACCCTTGTTTTTCTATCCTGTATTTTCTTATAAAGCAGCCTTTGGTTTTCATCATAAGAAACAAAAAGTGAAAGGGGTATTTTAGGAATATAATTCTATACACATAAAGGACAATAGAGAATTAAGACAATGCAGCCAATTCAAACAAAAACATTTAACTCAAACTGTTTCCTAATTCTCCTGGTTTTTCACAATTAGCAAGATAATTCAATGCTTCTGTGTAGTAGCTGAGAACTAACATGAATGTCTTTCATGTAGTACTCCCTCAACAAATGTATGTGGACTCATTGGTAATTGCTTTCCTTCTTGAAGTCATACATCACGTGTACACATAGAATTTCTTTTTTTGTCATGTGTGAAAGGTCCTACAGTTACACTGAAAATTGAGCAAGTATGTCCTGGTGTTGCACGCATGCGCTTGAAATGAACCAAGGGTAGGTTTTAGGGGTTTCCGTTTGAACATCAAAGGACATGGTGCTGTCCATGTGCCTGCATCAAGTCAGCAGCCTAATTTACTATTAATAATACATTGGTGTGGCAGGCTTCTCTTTGCAGTCTTTTTTGCTCAAGGCTGTTAACAGCTCAACTTGTTCCTCTACTGTTAAAAAATTGATCAGCTTTCTTTCCCAGACATTTGGAAAAGGAAAAATAAGATGTATTCATACTCTTTCGAAAGTCTTTATTCACTTCAACCCTTCCTTCTCCAGAAACAGTTTGAGGACTTAATTAAACATATAGAGAGGAAATAGATACAATACACTTTAAGGTTAGTGATTTAATGGGGGCACCTGGGTGGCTCGGTCAGTTTAGCGTTCAACTCTTGACATCTGCTCGGGTCATGATCTCACAGTTTGTGGGTTCGAGCCCCACATCGGGCTCTGCACTGACAGTTTGGAACCAGCTTGGGATATATTCTCTCTCTCTCTCTCTCTCTCTCTCTCTCTCTCTCTCTCTCTCTCCCCCCCCCCTCTCCCCCTCCCCCCCTCCCCTCTCCCCTCCCCCTGCCCTCCCCACACACACACTGTGCCCTCTTTCTCTCTCAAACTTTAAAAAACTTTTTTTTTAAGTTAGTGATACAAGAAACAGAACAAAGTAGGAAAAGATAAGATGACTCAGGCACAAGGAACTTGAATCTAGTAGTGTCTATATGAACTAGGTCACAAAGCCTTTTTGAAAGTGGTCACAGCACCCCTTACATTAGTATCTCTTGAACTGACTCAGAGCCCTGGCTAGGGGTGGCTGGATGGGGCTGAGTGGGTAGGGGCGAGCAGAGGGCATGGATACGTGGGAGTATTGCATTTGTTACAGTCTCCGAATGATTCTTAGTCATACTAAAGTTTGAGAATCCTGTTGCTCCTAAAGTTTTTGCAGCCAGTGAAAAAAAGCAGACATGTCATGTTACATGAGTCACAGCGTCCCTAAGAAAAAAACTAATCAGTTGCCTCAGAGAAGCGAAAGAATTTCTCCTTACTCAGACCAGAGAGAATTCTTTTCTGGGTGCTTTGGTGGTAATGTAATACCCATCCATATTAATCTACCATTTCATAGTAAGTTAGTTATAATAACCTAAACTCATTAGTATTGGTTTTGATATCTACAACAGTTAAGTAATGCCATACAATTTCTTCATCTATCATGGGAGACAGGGCAAAAAGAATTATCTTTATACTTCTTATCTCTGGATGATGCAATCAAGTGGGTTACTTTGGCACCTTGCCCAGGGTAGCATTCTATTTCCCTGCTTATTCTTGTTCTTCAAGCCCCCTCTTTGCTTCAGGAGATGAAATCATCATTTTAGAGAGTCAGAGAATGAGCATATTTGGGAAATTCAAGTATGATCAGTCTGTGTGAAACCTGAGCGATTCTGTTGACCTTTATGGCATCCTTCCCTTCGCTGTGCTCTCTTGTCCTCATGCGTGCCAGTGGATGGAGCTCCTTTTCCACTATCATGGATCCCCTGCATCAAAGGCAGACCCTGAATATAGTCACAAATCATTGCCATCTCTTATGAAATCGAAATCTAGAGTTTCCTTCCTGGCCATAACCTCCGTCTCTGCCACTACAGTTTTTCTAGTCAGTGAACCGAGCAGGTATTTGTCATCCTGATGTTAACTTACAGTCCCTCAAGTCCTTTCCAATTCTTTTTGTGCCTGATCCTTGGGCTGGTTTTAAATATTCTCCCTGACTAAACCCTGTGTAACTAGCAGCCTAAAGTGCTTGCCCCTTTGTATTTTTTTCAATTCTGGAATATGAGCAGTAGTGATATAGTCAGTTGGAATCACTGATATACTGTTGAGACTGTTAAGTGGAGTTAATCACTGTCTTGATGTTCCAGTAACACTTTACTCTTACTAGTCTCATAGAACTTGGCTCATTGAGGTGTAATTTTTTTGTGGATGGTGGTCTCCTTCAGTGCAGGTAGACACCCCACCCTCCCTAGACAGTCCCAGATATTATTTGTCTTTTTATCTCCTACTGCATCTGGCACACAGGCCCCAAATGAATGTATTTTAATTGCATATAATTGAAATATTTGGCCAGTATATACTAATTTTTCCATCAAAATACATATTACTATTATCGTGTCTAAATATATAGTTTTAAGTTTATTTATTTTGAGAGAGAGTGAGTGAGCAGGGAGAAGGGGACAGAGAGAGCGGGAGACAGAGAATCCCAAACAGGCTTCCTACTGTCAGTACAGAGCCCCATATGGGGCTAGAACTCACAACTTGAACTCATAAACTGTGAAATCATGACCTAAACTAAAATCAAGAGTCAGACGCTTAACCCACTGAGGTACCCAGGTACCCCTAAATATTTTTTTTTAATTTTTTTTTCCACGTTTTTTTTAAATTTATTTTTGGGACAGAGAGAGACAGAGCATGAACGGGGGAGGGGCAGAGAGAGAGGGAGACACAGAATCGGAAACAGGCTCCAGGCTCCGAGCCATCAGCCCAGAGCCTGACGCGGGGCTCGAACTCACGGACCGCGAGATCGTGACCTGCCCGAAGTTGGACGCTTAACCGACTGTGCCACCCAGGCGCCCCAATATTTTTTGAATTGAGAAAGTAAACCAGGTATTTATTAGCAATCAGTGTATTAGTTGTAGTGTTTTGAGCACCAAGAAATAAAAGGCATGGATTATTTCATTTAAGAAAATACTAAGTTTGGCACCAAAAAAAAAAAAAGAAAAACACAGATATATTAGTTGCTCGTGATTATTATTTCATGTTTATTTTACTTAACAGTATTGAATTTAGCTCACAGAACTGGAGGTTTATGGTGCCTGAATACAATATATGACATATTCAGTGTACTAGAATTTAACACTTTAAACAAAACTTTTATTATTTTTTTCTCTCAGTGTTTATTTTTGAGAGAGAGAGAAAGAGACAGAGTGTGAGCAGAGGAGGGGCAGAGAGAGAGGAAGACACAGAAATCCAAAGCAGGCTCCAGGCTCTGAGCTGTCAGCACAGAGCCCGCCGTGGGGCTTGAACCCACAGACTGCGAGATCATGACCCAAGTCGAAGTTGGACGCTTAACTGACTGAGCCACCCAGGTGCCCCTAAACAAAACTTTTAAGTCACAAATGCTTATTATAGAAAATTGGAAACATATAAGGAAGAAAAGGCACCTAAAATCTCACCCCCTGATAATAGTATATGTTAACATTTTGGTGTATTCATTTGTCTTACTTTTCTATAATTTTTCAATAGTTGATGGCACAAAAACAGACACATAGACCAATGGAATAGAATAGAAACCCCAGAACTAGACCCACAAACGTATGGCCAACTCATCTTTGACAAAGCAGGAAAGAACATCCAATGGAAAAAAGACAGCCTCTTTAACAAATGGTGCTGGGAGAACTGGACAGCAACATGCAGAAGGTTGAAACTAGACCACTTTCTCACACCATTCACAAAAATAAACTCAAAATGGATAAAGGACCTAAATGTGAGACAGGAAACCATCAAAACCTTAGAGGAGAAAGCAGGAAAAGACCTCTCTGACCTCAGCCGTAGCAATCTCTTACTCGACACATCCCCAAAGGCAAGGGAATTAAAAGCAAAAGTGAATTACTGGGACCTTATGAAGATAAAAAGCTTCTACACAGCAAAGGAAACAACCAACAAAACTAAAAGGCAACCAACGGAATGGGAAAAGATATTCGCAAATGACATATCGGACAAAGGGCTAGTATCCAAAATCTATAAAGAGCTCACCAAACTCCACACCCGAAAACAAATAACCCAGTGAAGAAATGGCCAGAAAACATGAATAGACACTTCTCTAAAGAAGACATCCGGATGGCCAACAGGCACATGAAAAGATGTTCAGCGTCGCTCCTTATCAGGGAAATACAAATCAAAACCACACTCAGGTATCACCTCACGCCAGTCAGAGTGGCCAAAATGAACAAATCAGGAGACTATAGATGCTGGAGAGGATGTGGAGAAACGGGAACCCTCTTGCGCTGTTGGTGGGAATGCAAATTGGTGCAGCCGCTCTGGAAAGCAGTGTGGAGGTTCCTCAGAAAATTAAAAATAGACCTACCCTATGACCCAGCAATAGCACTGCTAGGAATTTATCCAAGGGATACAGGAGTACTGATGCATAGGGCCACTTGTACCCCAATGTTCATAGCAGCACTCTCAACAATAGCCAAATTATGGAAAGAGCCTAAATGTCCATCAACTGATGAATGGATAAAGAAATTGTGGTTTATATACACAATGGAGTACTACGTGGCAATGAGAAAGAATGAAATATGGCCTTTTGTAGCAACGTGGATGGAACTGGAGAGTGTGATGCTAAGTGAAATAAGCCATACAGAGAAAGACAGATACCATATGGTTTCACTCTTATGTGGATCCTGAGAAACTTAACAGGAACCCATGGGGGAGGGGAAGGAAAAAAAAAAAAAAAGAGGTTAGAGTGGGAGAGAGCCAAAGCATAAGAGACTGTTAAAAACTGAGAACAAACTGAGGGTTGATGGGGGGTGGGAGGGAGGAGAGGGTGGGTGATGGGTATTGAGGAGGGCACCCTTTGGGATGAGCACTGGGTGTTGTATGGAAACCAATTTGTCAATAAATTTCATATATATAAAAAAAATCAGTATGTAAAAAAAAATTTTTCAATAGTTGACTTTCTAGCCTCTAAATAATTTTGCATCTTGCTTTTCACTTCATCTTATATGCTCTTGGTCTGTTTTCCCAGTCTTTATTCCACAGAGATTCAGAGTTAATGTGCATAAAACTACAGATCTTTGCATAATCACAGTTTTGTGTGGCCATGCTCTAAAATGTTGCTTTTATATAGATTAAAAGTTCTTGCAAACTTTTACTTACAAACCTTGGAATCCATTGCAGCTTAAGATAAATTACTGTTTTGGGGCACGTGGGTGGCTCAGTCAGTTAAGCGTCCGACTTCAGCTCAAGTCATGATCTCGCAGTTTGTGGGTTCAAGCCCCGTGTTGGACTCTGTGCTGACAGCCCAGAACCTGGGGCCTGCTTCAGATTGTGTGTCTTCTCCTCTCTCTGCCCCACCCCTGCTTGTGCTCTCTCTCTCTCTCTCTCTCTCTCTCTCTCTCTCTCTCTCTCTGTCCCTCAAAAATGAATAAATGTTAAAAAAAAGAAAGTTAAAGTACTGTTTTGTTCCTTTTTGGTAGTGCCAAGAGCAGTGTTTTTCATAAAGTAAATGCTATGGCCTGCCCTTTTTTCTCATTCAGACTCTTAAGCCTCCTGAGAGTAATGTTAAGTAGACCATTACCTTCTCTCCTCTTGTTACTTTAATGAGGTGTTAGATGAGCACAATTTGGAGATAAGAAGTGATGGAAAGACTAGTTTGTATCAATGTTTGAGTTGAAAAAGCTCATAAATCACATACAGTCCATTTTTAATATTCTCTTCCCTAGCCATGAGGGTACATAGGAACTCAGTACTGGCCAGTAAGGTAGGAAGGATTGTAGCTGAATCAGGAAAGCATGCTGGGGTGGAATATGTTGAAACTAAACCATTCAAGGCACAATCTTCTAACCTTCCCCTCACCTTACCCCAAGGACTTTTTTTTTTTTATTTCTTTAAACCCTCTGGATTTTTAAAATACTTTATTATGAATATGAATTATAATTATTTAAGAGATTAAAATTTAGTTGTAGATATACTAAAAGCCACTGAACTATATACTTTTAAAAGATTGTGAGTGGGGCGCCTGGGTGGCGCAGTCGGTTAAGCGTCCGACTTCAGCCAGGTCACGATCTCACGGTCCGTGGGTTCGAGCCCCGCGTCGGGCTCTGGGCTGATGGCTCAGAGCCTGGAGCCTGTTTCCGATTCTGTGTCTCCCTCTCTCTCTGCCCCTCGCCCGTTCATGCTCTGTCTCTCTCTGTCCCAAAAATAAATAAAAAACGTTGAAAAAAAAATTTTTTAAAAAATAAAAGATTGTGATTTTTACGAATTATATCTCAATATAAATCTTAAAGCAAAAAAAAAGGCAATAAAAGGCCACTCCATCCATTCACTTGTTTAAATAAGCACTTAATCAGCGTCTCAAAGGAAATAGCCATAAGCCTGCTTTGGCAGTTGCAGAGGTGTAAATCACATGCAAACTGTTCTTTGGGGAGTTTTTAGTCTAATAGAGGAAATAAAATGTGCATTTAAGTAAGTCTCATAGCAGAAGGAACGTTGTGCATTGTAAGAGAAGTGCTGACAAATTGCTGAGGAAAAGCGGAAGATTAATAACAAATTATTTAGAATTGATCAGGTAGGTTGGTAGATTTGACAGTGGCGAAATAAGGGAGTAGCTCCCTGATTGCTCACAGTTTCTCAGTGAATATTAGGCAAGATTTCACCTGAGGCTGGATAGATTGGGACAGTAGAAGGAAAGGAGGTGCTATGGTTGTCTCCTGCAGAGCTGTTGCTTGTGTGTCTTAGGGGTTTCCAGGTGAGTGCAGTTTGTGTGTTTGTCTTTTGGCTGCTAGGTGTAAATGCAGAGTGGAAGAGTAACTGGGTATAAGTGGGCAGAATTGGCATTTATGGCATGAATATGACAAAGGGGGGTCAAGCCAGAGAATTTGAGAATGGCGAAAAGAACATGACTGTAATAATGATTTGGGAAAGTGTATTTTCAAGGCAGTGTCAACATTGCCTGGGATCTTAGTGAAAATGCAGCTTCTCAGTCCTAGACCTGCTGAATCAGAAACTCAGAGTGGGGCCCAGCAGTCTGTTTTTACAGGTCCATCAGGTGATTCTGTAGCACATCAGTACCTGAGAAGCACTAGGGACTGGGAAATCGAAACGGATGGAGGCAGTATGTACAGTTATGGGAAAAGGGCAGAAATGGGTGATGATGGGTAACTAAGAAGAGGAAAGTGTATATACGGCTCAATGTATATACATGAAATTCTTCCATGAAAGTGGAAAAATTCAAGTGAGCCGTGAGGGTGAGGAGTGCTGGTCAGAGACTAGGATACTTGAAGGATTTCAGAAGTGGAGCTGTTAGGAAACTCAATATCTGGATGGTCCTTGTCAAGGCTATTCTCACGAAGAATCACAACACAGAGTAGAAGTGGAGAAGAAAACTGTCAGGCAAGCGTGGGAGTCACCATTGAATGAGGAGTGACCAGCAAAGTAGGTGGCATTAAAGAAGGAAGGTTAGAGGATAGTTGAGCTCACTTCTTTCCCCTTATCCTCTTCAGCTCCTCAGGCCTCCTCCAGTATATAGGAGTGCGACAAAACAAGCTGTAAAAAGTGATCCCCCTAGTTCACAGGGCACAGGGAGAGGGGATGAGAGGAAGATTGAGTAAATGAGTGAATGTACAGGTTAGTGTGGAAGTAAATGACCAGGTGGAAACAGGTGACCTGAAAGTCTTGGACTCTTGCATGATGCTAAAATGAGCAGGTATGTGAGACATGGTGGAACAAGGTGAAAGCCTTGTTCCTGATGTGATTAGGGTTGGCACTTGATTGGTTAACTGAGAAAGACAGTTAATCAAAGAAAGGTCCCAAGGCTTGGACCTTCCCAACCCTGTCAGACCGGCAAGACAGAAATGACAACTGGTTCAGGACTCTTGCCAGCCTCTAGAGAAATCCTGGAATAGGCAGCTCTTAGACATTAATACCCTGCACAGATCGAGAATATCATGGTCTCGAAGATTCTCAAACCAATGGATTTCTCTTCCACCATCATCTTCTCAACCTCAGCCACGAAGTGACCGAGCCGCGCGTACTAAGGGTTTGAATCAGAGATGTACAGGGTATTAAACATATACCAAGGGAACAGTGAACTTGGATACAAGGCCAAGATCAGCAACAAGTTCTACAATCCAGTGCTGACATCAGATACAAGCTTCAAGGATTGTATCATTTCTTAATCAAAGAAATGATGCATATATATCTTCAGTATTTTATTTTTAGTTGTACAGTAATTATTTATATCCACTGCTTGAACTTCCACGTTGTTTTTCTTGCATAAATCACACTCAATATTATCATCTGTGAATTCCAGCTTTAGTTTCTTTCAAATAGAACAAGAACTGAAAGATACTTGAGAAGAAACCAAAGGGCAAAATCTTCCAGACTTTAACATTTTATCCCCAATTGTTCACAGTTGTGTGGCCCATACAGTTTTTGGGTTTTTGTTTTGTTTTGTTTTGTTTTGTTTTGTTTTAATGAGTCACCTTTATTCACCCTTTCCAAAGCATATAATTTTGTCTTTAATGCAGCCTTTTTTTTATCATCTTATGTTCTATTGCTTTTTGTATTATTTGATTACCTAACTATAATGATGAGCATAAACAGGATGGGGACAGGAGAGAAACACCTGATTTAATATACATACAGTTCAACAGATGGGAGATGCAAGCCTGTATGAAGTCCCAAATGTTCATTTTCCTGTGGGCATATGTTTTATGGAAAGAATTAACAGGTTAATCTGGCAAGTTGGTGAATTGCAAGTCAAATTAGAGAGCTTCTATCATTGTTCTTAGTGTTGCTTAGCTTAGAGCAAGGTCAGTGATCTGGCTGAGTTGGGTGGGTGAGACATGAGGACATCTCTCTTGAGGTTTCCAGAGGTTTGAAGCCAGGTTAAAGGGACTGGTCTCTGAGGCGGAGAGGAGGTCACACTGGGAACACTGAAGGTCTGTAGAATCTCTTTTAATTTCCTTTGACACATTAATTTGTTCTTTGCCAAACACTAATGAAATCATTTAAATTATGAAAATTGTTTTGTAAAATAATAAATGTGATTAACGATGCTTTCTGAGGATTACTATATTTGGATTATTTTTTGATTTAAACCTAGTATAAGTGTGTTAGCTCAAAATATATGCATGATATACATGAAATCCTAATTTCTGCCTTTCTAACTTATATATTTTGCATTACAGCTTGCACCTAATAACACAGAAAGCAAATTTTTTTTTACTGTTTAAAATTCATAAAATTGGGGGGTGCCTGGGTGGCGCAGTCGGTTAAGCGTCCGACTTCAGCCAGGTCACAATCTCGCGGTCCATGAGTTCGAGCCCCGCGTCAGGCTCTGGGCTGATGGCTCGGAGCCTGGAGCCTGTTTCCGATTCTGTGTCTCCCTCTCTCTCTGCCCCTCGCCTGTTCATGCTCTGTCTCTCTCTGTCCCAAAAATAAATAAAAACGTTGAAAAAAAATTAAAAAAAAATAAAATTCATAAAATTGGTTTAAACATCTTAATCATTTTTTTTTTAAGTTTGTTTTGAGAGAGGCGGGGAGAGAGCATGAGCCAGGGAGGGGCAAAGAGAGAGGGAAAGAGAGAATCTCAAGCAGGCTCTGCACGGTCAGCACTGAGCCCAGCACAGGGCTCAATCTCACAAACCATGAGATCATGACCTGAGCTGAAATCAAGAGCTGGACACTCAACCGAACTACCCATCAAGGTCCCCAAAAAACTTAGTCATTTTTTAAAAAATTTTTAAGATTTTCGTATTTGGGTGAAACATTTTTTCTTAAATCTATTGATGTGTTTTTCATAGTTATCCATGCTTTTGATTGTATAAACACCACCCCAGTGGGAAAATAAAATTTTTTTCACTTAAAAAACCATCTTTTATTAGAATGACATTTAAAATTCTGTAGTCAGTGTACTTTACCATATGATACAAATAAATGTATTTATGATAATAGGAACTAAAAGAGACAAACAATTTAACTTGGATAATGGGAATCTTTTAGGGCTTATAATCAGTCAGCTATGCTCTGTAAGTTCTCATCTTCTCGTTTAACTTGGTCTTTATACCAAGTATGAAAGTAACCCACAAGATTGTTGAATAAGACAAAGTTCATAGATAACTGAATTTGGAAGCTATCTGCAGCATTGCTAGAATACATTAGAAAGATATAGTCCATATCTGTTTTATTCAGAAGTTGAAGTCTTTACAGTTTTATACCAGACAAAGTTTGTCTTTATTATGAACCTGTACATTTTGTTTTGTCAGACCGTTAAAATTATCATTTACTATTTTTTTTGGCAGCCAGGCATTTTAGAGCTAACTTGTAGTTATTATGTGGCCAAAATTTTTATATAATCATCTTCATCATCTACCTCTCTTACTAGTCTTTTTGTTTTAGTGGCCCTATCATGTGATTTTTATTACGAATATCCTTAATTCCCTTTTGAAAGTTGGTGGTAGATAAATTCAATAAATTTAACAACTATTGAGTACCTACTTCTTGTGTTAAGTTAAATTTGTTGTCCTGGCAATAGTGAAAAAGACAGGTATGGCTTCAAGGAGTTAAAAAAATACCTTTTTCAGAAATGACTAGGAAATGCTTTGTTCAAATATAGAACAAAGGAAAATAATATATATATGTATACATATATACATATATATATTGCTAAGCATGTAAAATACACATATTCATTTTATTGGTAGTTTAACATCATCATTAGGATAGATTGCCGTTATCAAAGCCTAGATGTTTTCTAGAGCTGTGTTGTTTTATTCAGATTAAGGATTCAGAACTGGAAGCTGGATCTCGAATAATCTCTGACATAGCAATGCACATATAGTCTGGCCATTGTGTTCTTAAATGTCCACACAGAGTTGTGAAGCTGGTCTTCTCTGAGAGCCCACTGCCCTCAGGCCTTTCAACTTCACTCTGGGGAAGAGCTGGCATGTGTGAGATGACCAAAGGTTGCCCAGGGAGTCTTTGAAAAAGATGATAGGTCCTCTGATAGGTACTATAAAATGATTTTGAAAAGAGAAGGAAGGCATCCCTACTTTAGTCTAAAAAGGAAAGAAAGCCTTTTTTTCAGTTGTTCATATTGTTCTTTTATGAAGAAGACTCTCTTATGCTTTGTGCAACTTTTAAACAAATACCCAGTCCCTTGAACATTCAGACTACTACATAAAGCCTTAGAAGGTTGCAAATACAGTGGTAGTCCATTCTATAAATGGTTGGCCGATAGCATTATTTCCAAAAACACTGGAATTCACACACTTTAAAATGTAAATTCAGTGTATCTTTTCACCATGAGCTGACTAAAAAACTAGGCTCATGAATTATTCTGCCCTAAATATGTCGTCCCCTGCCTTGTGAAAGAGAATATAGTTATTGCCTGAATTTTTCTGAAGCTGATTGCCCTTTAAGTGAATGTCCTTGTCTTTTCCTTCTAACTGTTGGCCTTTTGCTTATTTTACTGCTTAATAACATTTTTACTGGATAGGCAGAATAATGCCCTCTCCCCACAACCAAAGATGCGCCTATCCTAATCCCCGCAATCTATGAATATGTTACAATACATGTAACAAAGGGAGATTAGGTTGCAGATTGAATTAAATCTGTTCGTCATTTTACCTTAAACCCAGAGATTATCCTGGGTTATCAGAGCTGCCCCCGTTTATTCACAAAGGTCCTTAAATATAGAAGAGGACATCAGAGTGAAGTGGTATGAGAGGCACTTGACCATTTTTGCTGGTTTTGAGATTGAGGAGGGGACCCCAGGAGACTACAAACATGGAGACTTCCAAAGCCTGGGAAAGACAAAGAAACCTGTTTTCCCTTGAGCTTCCAAAAAAGAATGCCTCCTGACACCCAGTGAAACTCACATCAGATTTCTGACCTACAGAACTGTTAGATAATACATTGCTGTTCATTAAAGCTACTAACCTTGTAGTTGCTTGTTATGGCAACAGTAAAAACTAATACATTTACCCATGTTCCAAGAAAGGAAGAACGAAGATGAAACTTGAGGTACTTCCATCCAGAAAAAGATCTAGTGTGTGCTGAAGTTACAGTGCTTGTTGACAAGGAGATAAAAGGCCATCCATGAATTTCAGCACCCTGCTGTCACAGCAATCTACAGGTGCCTGTTCCCGGTGTAATGACCTAAAATACACTTCAAAACAATATACCTTTGTTTCATTCAGCCTCCAGTCTGCCTACTTGGCTGTCATTGGAGTGAGCTTTCCATAGAACAGATCTAATTGTGTTATTTCTCTTTAAAGCCCATTTTATGATTTTCCATTGTCTAGAGAAAAAAAACCCACACATGTAGGCTGGCAGTCAAGGCCCTGCGACAATAGACTCTTCTGTAGCCTATGTCATACTTCTCTTTCTTGTGTACCTTGTGTTAGCCAAGGTAAGGTAATGACGTTCTGTGAGTCCAGCAATGTGCTTTGCACTTTTCTTCTTTGTACATTTCATTTCCTCTACCACCAGTGTCCTCCCAGATGTTCACAACTGCTGGCAGTCCCCTATGAATTCCCTGAGACTCAACTCAAACATTAAATTCCCTGGAAAATCAAAGAACATACCACATCAAATAAAATTGTTTGGTCTATCCTTTATGCCACATTGTGACTAAAATTTTTTGTGATATTAAATTTGTTTCAATTTCATTCTGTTTCATTCTGTGAGTTTCTTGAAGGTAGCAAGTGGGTCTCAATAATATATTTGTGGGATTTTAGTAACTCACGTAGCTTATACAATAGATACTCATAAATCTTAAAAGAACAAATGATAACGTTTCCTGACCTGGCCAATCTACCACAAGATTCCATTTTAAAGGGAGGTTTCTGATTCCCAGGCCACCATTTGGTTACATTCTGCCTCTAAAAGTTAAGTATTGTAAAAGAAATTTTCTTACATACCTGGGGAACATTTTCATTGTAAGTAAAATTTTGACGCTGACCAGTTTACTTTGTTTGATGCCATTTCCCTTTTTAACGCTTGGAATTTCATGGATTTTATTGTATCAAAATGAAAACATCAAAATAATCTGTGTTCTTTTCATGGGTCTGTTTGCAAGAATTATTTTGTGTGATGTATTTGTTTTTATTTTTTTAAATATCAAGACGACTCTGAAATGTAATAGAATAGCATAGCAAGTATCAAATTCTTTGACTTTAAATACTTGAATTTTCTCTCAGTGCTTCTATTTTCTGCCTTTCTAGATTTGTTATTGATGTTAATTTCTCAGCGGTTTTACATAGGTCTGACCTTGCTGCACAAGTCCTTACGAAAATGAGAATGTATATGGTAGAACTTGGAAACTGTGAAACAGTATTCAGATGGAATGAGTTATTTTCATAACTTTTATTATCACTTTACACTGTGACTGCAAAATGTTCACAATTTTCATGAAGATGGAAGTAATTCCACTGGGAATATCTCTTTTTTACAACTGCTGTCAGAACTCAAAATCTTAAAATGGTTGGCATAATTTTTAGTGTGATCAGCAAAACACATCCTTCATGTTGCATAATAACTTATAAGTTCGGTTTACTACTTTTAAAAAGGAAAATTTTTATTAAGATGAATGAGTCGGCATTGTTAATGTTTTACATAAGAATATGATCATTAACTTGAGAAAATAGTAGAAGGAAACCATTGATAAATCATTGAAACATAAATGTATTTAAAACAGATTGTGTTTTTGAAATACTATGAAACTGTTGATAAATATCTGGAAACTGTAGGTTGTAATTGTAGAAATATCTAGCTTGGATACCCACTATCTGGTTTGGGTAAAGATTTGAATTCTGTCACTTTTCATAGGTGATTCACCAGGAATATTTTGCTTCCTTTGTTTTAAGGATAGCTTTATTTTTTTAAATTTTTTAAATGTTTTTATTTATTTTTGAGACAGAGAGAGACAGAGCATGAGCAGGGGAGGGGCAGAGAGAGGCGAAGACACAGAATCTGAAGCAGGCTCCAGGCTCTGGGCTGTCAGCACAGAGCCCAACGCAGGGCTCGAACTCACAGACTGTGAGATCGTGACCTGAGCCGAAGTCGGACACGTAACCAACTGAACCACCCAGGCTCCCCTTTAGGATAGCTTTAAAGTAATATTCTGATTTAACTACTGATACTTTCATCAGAAAAGGAATATAAAAAACCTGACTTCTTTAAATGTACCAGAGGTATCTCCTATTGTGCATTATATGGCTTATTAGAGCTAGTCTCCAGTAAATTCATTTTGAATAAAATTAGTCTATAGAGCCTAATCATGTAGATCGTGCTAGAGACTTCCCTCACCAAAGATTATACTTTTCTAGAAACCACAAAACCATTCTCATGTATGTCATGTCAGTGTCTCATCTCCTTACAAAATGCCAAATAAATTGACATATTCTTACTTCTTGTGTCTTTAAGGATATTCCTCTACCAGATTTCTGCCATTACATCACACTTTACGTATTATATGCAACAAGTCTATCTTTTTTAAGTACATAAGTTTATAATGTATGATGAGTTCTAATTCATTCCATGGACTTGGAGTTATCCTTGATTAGCATTTTAGTCATAATGAAACTACCAGTTGCCACTGCCCCTAGTTTTGGAGTATATTTCACTTTTAAAGCCTTCAACTCTCTCTGTCCTTTTTTTAAATTTTTTTAATTTATTTTGAGAGAGAGAGAGTGCATGCATGCATACCTGGATGTGTGCAAGCAGGGGAGGGGCAGAAGGAGAGGGAGAGAGAGAAGACTCCATACTCAGCTCTGAGCCTGATGCAGGGCTCGATCCCATGACCATGAAATCATAACGAACCAAAATCAAGAGTCAGACACTTAACTGACTAAGCCACCCAGGTGTCCCACCCTCTGTCCTCTTGCTTGAATATCTTTTCTTGATTATACAAAGTTCAAGATAAATTTATCTTAGCAGAATCTCTGTCCTATGATCCTTTAAACACTTTGCATGGATTCCCATGTTAACTTGATGGTATTACTATAGCTCTTAATGGTCTTTTTTAGATCTACTATATTTTTCTATGTGAATAATTGTTTCTTTGAATAACTATCAGCAACAATTGTTTTATTCTTTCCTCACAGGTACTACAGTGCAACCATTCTGCAGATGTCTGGTGTTGAAGATGATAGACTTGCGATATGGCTGGCTTCAGTTACAGCCTTCACAAATTTCATTTTCACACTCGTGGGAGTCTGGCTTGTTGAGAAAGTGGGCCGCAGGAAGCTTACCTTTGGGAGCTTAGCAGGTAGGTGACTGGATGAAGAATTCAATTACAAACTTTTCTCTAATGATGGCAAGCTCACCTTCCAAAATACAATACCAATGCTACTTATGATCTTGTTCTCATAGCCAAATGATAGTTTTTTACACAAAAAGTTTTTTCTTTTAAAGAACTTAATGTTATGATATGTAACTAGAATGTGACTAGAAACGTGAATTGTAAGAACAATTTGAGTCTACAGGGGTAACATTCTGCTGCTGTTATTTTTGAGTTCTGCTCAAAGGTATAAAAGTGAAAAGAATAATTGTGCTTTTTTGTTCTTCTTTGAACAATTTGATATTCATAAACTCCCTTTTAAACATGTTTTATTTTTAAGTTTGGTATAATATGGAAGTAAATTTGGAGGTGTTTTTTTTTTCAAGGCTCTTTCAGCAATATAGTGTTAGAATCATACAATTTCTTCACAAAGCAGGGGCAGACTTTTTGTGTTTGAATCAGGCTCAAATTCTAAGGTAAATTCTGGTTGGTTAAGTGTGTTTTCACAAAGCCTTTCTCATTTCAAGTATCTTTTGTCTTTGAATTCTGTACATTTCATTATTTATTTCTTTGTTAACACAAAGCCTGTTTCATTTGACAGGATGAGACCCATCTTTGCCAATGTCTTCTCTTGTTGCATCATATACTTTTCTTATTTTTTTCATACATACAGATTGCTAATTATCAATTATCTGTCCTCCAGTAACTCCTTTATAAGTTTATTAGAGTAAGAAAAGATTTTTTCAATAAAATGTGAAGTTTCCAGGCCAGCATGAGCTAACTTCTATTTTAACCAAATTATACCTTTAAACACTGATCTAATAGCACTGCTTCAGGCACTCATCCCAGATTTTAATGAGAAAATACATTCTGAGCTGCAACCTCAGCTATTAGGAACTTGTAGTCTCTGCCATCCCTGCCTCCAGAAGGAAGAGTAGAATGCTTCTACCCTCTGTTCTTGCCTAACCAGTGGGAGGACTTGAGTCTGTCATGTAAGTTGAACTGAGGGGAAGGTGAACAAAAATGGTCTGATTAAGAGGCAAAGGTAATCACAACAGCCCAGGTACACAGGGAAGCAGAAGGGCAAGTGAGGAAAGGTGAAGGACAAGGAGGCTAAAAACCATCCATTCATAAACTTGTCAAACACTTATGTGTTCATAAACACATAAACCAGAAGTGTTTAGTCTGGAAAAAAGACTAAAGGGAGACCTAAGAGATATCTTATTCTTTTTTTTTTGTTTGTTTACTTTTGAGAGAGAGAGAGGGACAGAGTGTGAGCAGGGGAGGGGCAGAGAGAGAGGGAGACACAGAATCTGAAGCAGGCTCCAGGCTCTGAGCTGTCAGCGACAGAGCCCAACACAGGGCTCGAACCCACGAACCATGCAATCGTGACTTGAGCCAAAGTTGGCCGCTCAACTGACTGAGCCACCCAGGTGCCCTGAGAGGAATCTTATTTTTGCAGATGATAGATGTTATAAGGGCATAATTTTACTTGATATGAGAAAAATATTCTTAATAGAGCTTTCCAATAATGAATTTGGCTGCCTCATTAGGATGGTAAACTCTGAACAGAAGCATAGATGACCATCAGATAGTGATGTGCTAAAAATAAATTCCTACAGTTGATTAGAAATTGGGTTTGCTGACTTCTGAGGTTCAGATCAACCCTAAGAAGAGGTAAAAGCTACTTTAAACATTTTTAAATAGATACCTACCCTTCCTTTTCAGCAAGGCCTCCATTAACTGCTACTTCAAGAGGTCTATTTTTTTAAATAGAATTTCTGATTAAATTTGGCTTTTGAGATCTGGGGAAAACTGCTGGTTTTGAGATCAGGGAAAAACATTTTTTCTGGTAGCCTGGTAACCCTTTATTTCTTGTATTCCAATGAGACATTTTCTCATCAGTTGAGGTTTTTCAGGCTTTGTAGATCTAAAGCCATACTGCTTGGGTTGGAATTTTATGACTTTGGGCAAGTTTCCATTTTCTCATAGGTAAAACGCAATTAATTATAGTCCCTACTTCATAGGGTTTTAATCAGAACTGAGCACATTTATACACGTATGGCATTTGAAATTCTTCTTGACACAGTAAGGTGCCTAGCACATCTTAGCTATCACAGCATTATTATTGACAGAGTGATTCTTTGTTGTTTTAACCATAATGTGAAACCAGTATGCATCATCAGAATCCAGGAGCTTTCCTGAAGCCTTCTAGCTGATGTCATGTTTCACCTCTCAGTGTAGGTACTCTGCTCCAAGGATTTCCAGAGCCCATCCCTGGCTATTAAGAGGAAGTATTAAGACCATTAACTGGGGGGACAATACCAAGAGATTTCAAGTACTGGTTTTTATGAGCAACCCATAGGCACTTTTCTTTCCTGCCTTGATTTCTTTTCAGCCAAAACCACCAACACCCCAGCTCTGCACATTACTAAAACCATGCACTGATTGATCTGGCATGAAAGAGATGTTACATCAAGTAAACACCTGATTTCCTTGTTATGTTGCCAATTAAAGTGATGATGTAGATATTACAGTGGATTAGGAGGTGAAAGGCCTAGTTTTTATTTTTTTTAAGTTTATTTATTTCAAGAGAGAGAGCAAAAGAGAGCAAGAAAATGCCAGCAAGAGAGGGGCCGAGAGAGAGAATCACAAGTAGCCTCCACTCTGTCAGCACAGAGCCCAAACAGGGCTCAAACTCATGCGCCATGAGATCATGACCTGAGCTGGAGTCAAGAGTAGGATGCTTACCCGATGACTGAGCCACCCAGGTGCCCCAGAAGGCCTAGTTTCTTGTCATAGGTCTCCCCTTTTACCTGTACATATACATGTAAATAGGACTGTTTTGTGCAGTTCTGGTTTTTAACTGATTTAATAGGTCCCAGTAGAACCTAATGACAAATGGAAGTTTACACATTCAGAAGAAAACTTGCTGTTTCACAGCCTTGCTAGTGGATTAGTATTACTCCAGTGTGGCCCTTCTAGTAGATGCTCATTTCACTTCCTGAGACCAGTTGATTCTTACATACTTATTTCAGTGTTTTTGATATATACTTACACTTATAAGTTATATACTTATTTAAATGTTTTATTTTCATTTTTGTGTAGGTATAAATATTCTTATAGTGCTAACTATTAGAATACTGTTTTATTTAAAATTTTCTAAAATTAGCCTAGAATTTTTAAATCTTTGATTTGATTTTGTCCCCTGTCTTGCATTTTTATATGATCTATTTTTCTAAGTTTGCTTATTTTGAGAAAGAGAGAGCAGGGGAGGGGCAGAGAGAGACGGACAGAGAGAGAATCCCAAGCAGGCTTCACACTGTCAGCACAGAGCCCAAAGCTATTGAGATCATGACCTGAGCCAAAAGCAAGAGTCAGATGCTTAACTGACTGAGCTACCCAGGTACCCCTGATTTATTTTACCATATTGGGTTAAAAATAGTGGGAAAAGTTAAATCAAAATAATTTTTAAATAGGCACTCATTCATTAAAAATTACAACAAATAAACTATGCATATCTAGACCTGGACAAAAGAACTCTTTATACAAAGAAATATAAAATATAGAGTCCATGAGTAATTTTAAATGGAGGACATTTTATGGTATTCTTACCTTAGAGCTTGGTCAGAGAAGTAGTCTTTCTTGTAAATACTACAAATTTAAAGACAACCTCTTGATTCTTTTAATAAAAGGTCTATATCTATGTAGCTTTACTGTAGTTAATCAGAAAACCAGAAACACTGTTATTTTTCCCCAAGGATCTTGCTAGTAGAATATTTCTGAAAACATCACTCAGAGGCTGTCTCCATCAAAATTACCAGAGGTGCTTATTTTGAAATGTGCATTCATGGACCTTATCCCAGATTTATTAAATTAGGATCTCTGAAGACGGGGTCTGGAGCATGTACTTTATTTTTTTTTAATATAATTTATTGTCAAATTGGCTTACATATAACACCCAGTGCTCATCCCAACAAGTGCCCTCCTCAATGCTTATCACCCATTTCCACCTCTCCCTCACCCCCATCAACCCTCAGTTTGTTCTCTGTATTCAAGAGTCTATTATGGTTTGCCTCCCCTGGAGCATGTACTTTAAACAGGTTCCCCGGGGGCACCTGGGTGGCTCAGTTGGTTAAGCATTCAACTCTTGGCTTCGGCTCAGGTCATGATCTCATGTTTTGTGAGATCAAGGCCCATGTTAGTCTCTGTGCTGACAGCACTGAGCCTGCTTGTAATTCTTTCTCTTGCCCTTTTTCTGTGACCCTCCCCTGCTTGTAATCTCTCTTTCTCTCAAAATAAATAAATAAATTAAAAAAAAAAAAAAAACAGGTTCCCCAGGAGATACCTGTGTACACAAAGTGTGCTTTATTAGAGTCATGGGAAGGGGAATTACTATTTTTCTAAGTATTTATTAATTATCCAGCCTTGCATCAGGTAGTTAATGTAACTTATAACATCTGATATTTTTGAGCATGTTATTTATCCAACACACTTCACTTTCTGTGAAGAACATCTTTATTAGGAAAATTATATCAGAATCGCAAAATTTCACAGTATACTTAGTTAAGAGAAACTCTTCTTTTAAAATATAAAGAATATGCCCAATGTGCACAGAACACTGGAGAATATCTAAGGCCTTCCTTAATTGGACTTAAATCTGTGTTGGAGTAATGATTCATCAGGCAATAACTATAATTTGAATACTGGCAAGTGGCTGACAAGATATCTGTAAGTTATTAAATGAAAGGAAATAGATAATTCAAGTAGTTTTAAGCCATAAAGGTATATGAATGAATATATGACAGGAGTAGGTGATCGTTTTAAAATTTATTCTATAAATGAAGTCGTTTAAGATACCATTTCCTTCCCTTAAGGAGGTTATCATCTTGAAAATTTATTTTACAAGTCATATATGTGATATATCAATGATATATGTGATATATCACATATATGTATAAAATAATTTATGCCCAAACATATGTGATGCCAATAACCTGGAGATCTATTTAAAACTCAAATGTTTGATCCCCGTTTTCTGAAGACTGATTCAGAGGTTTATGTACATCCCAAGCATTTGCTTCCGATAGGAAATCAGGACTGAGAAACACTGCTATATGTAATAAAGAATGGAAAGGTATAATATTGATTTTTAAAAAGATTGTCATCCAAAATGCATTAAGATAAAATTAAATTTCCACTTAAGAAGGGTTAAACCTACAGCTCTTTAGGAATTTTGTGTATCTAGAATGGTCCATTCACCATATTTTGCAGGTAAGTTGGACCTTTTTAGGAATAGATGCAAGAGATATGTTGTACGTATTGCAGAACTCTTGACTCAAATATGTACCATATTAACCCTGTGACCTCATAGATAGTCTGAAGATAGTCTCAATATTGCAAAAGTCGTGGCACTATGGTCCCTTCATTCAACTAATACTTGTAGGGATCTGCTGTGTGCTAGGCATTAGAGTTGGAAGTACGTGAGTCTGTGGTAGGTACACCATCTTAGAGTTTACATTTCATTTGTAAATTATTTGATTATTTGATAAACACGATGAAAGAAAAGTATCCTGTTTCCTTACAATGTTAAAGTATCAAAGTTTCCAGGTTGAAAAAAAACACTTAAGGACCTAGGTTCTTTGATAGACAAATTTACAGTAAAATTCATGGTTTGTCTTATTTGAAGAGAGAGAGATGATTTTCATAATAGACCCAGTATATCTCCTCTCTTTCCAAAAGACCTCTTTTCATTTTCCTAGTTCAGGGCTCTGATAGTCTTTTCAGAAAAGAAACTCCTGAAACTATTCCTAGTTCTGAGTTTAAGCCAACAAGGGGAAAACAAACTATGATTTTAGGTTCATGGCATTTTTTTGGCCCAATATGGCAAAATGGACTTCCTATCTCCCCTTCAGGCCTCCCCTTCCTTCAACTTTTTTCTACAGTTTTGAGTGTGTGTTGCTGCTGCTTCTTATGACATAGTATTACCAAATACATGGTATAGCATTACCAAATCTTTCAAGTTGAGTATGGTATTTAAAATTCACTACAGTTCTGCAAGGTTAAGTATTTTCGCTAAGCCCCATTTTATAGAAGACAAAATTGATCTTGGGCCTTGCCCAAGATCACAAGAGTCAAGAAATGGCAGAGTTGGAAATTAACCACAGATTTAATTTGACCCATCCCCTGTATCTTAAACACATACACCCCAGCCATTATATACTCCCATTGCATTCCACAGTGCTCCCTAACATTCTTCTTTTATCCATTCGTTTAATAGGATTTTGGGTCATATCTTAAATTATCTCCCAGTTTAATCAGTAAAAACTTTACTACTATGTAAATACCCTCCCTAAATTCCATATTTTAAACTCATTGCGCCACTCCAATTAATTGTCCAAATTACTGCAATTATATTTTCTTTCTTCTTCCTTTTTGTGACTCTTTTTTGTTTATCCTCACAGTGGCTAGAACAATAGTCAAATATGAAAACTTTGTTTTTTACTGTCAGGATGTCTCTAAGGGTCTCAAAAGTGAGTCTTTTAAGTGATGCACTTAATCACTCTTTCTACAACTTAAAATCAAAGATTCTACTTCCAAATACCAACAGGAAAGACAAATTAATGCATGTGATAAATCATCTCTGGAACCTTAAAGTCATGAAAAAAGAAAGCTCCTCTTCTTGAAAAGAAATGTTCTTTCAGCTGCTTTTGAATTGTTCAGCATGTTTTTAGTTTACTGAGTTGAGGTCTTACATGAGAGAATGCCATTAGAACAATTTTCTTGACGGGGCGCCTGGGTGGTGCAGTCGGTTAAGCGTCCGACTTCAGCCAGGTCACGATCTCGCGGTCCGTGAGTTCGAGCCCCGCGTCGGGCTCTGGGCTGATGGCTCAGAGCCTGGAGCCTGTTTCCGATTCTGTGTCTCCCTCTCTCTCTGCCCCTCCCCCGTTCATGCTCTGTCTCTCTCTGTCCCAAAAATAAATAAACGTTGAAAAAAAAAAAAACAATTTTCTTGGCAATGAAAGCAACATGTGGTGCGAATCTATTGCCTTTCATTTTTCTGACATCTTGGGCACGTAGTAATGCTGGTCATGTTAATTGATTTTGAGACTGTCAAAAATCCAATGTTCTGGTTTTTGGTTATTTAAGAAAATTATCACCAGTCTACTGCTTGGCTAGCAAATATATTTGCTTTGAATTTCACTTGTTTTCTTGTTTCACAGTGAATGTGCTAGTGAGTTTTTCTGATAATCTGTATATTTACTAGGAACATTTTTTTAAATACTCCAATGAAGATAAAGGTGTTTTTTCAGAGATATGTCTTGGAAAACCCAGTCTGGTTTGAAATAATGTTGCCAACTATTCTCTGATGTAAAACTTGTTTTTTGTTTTTTTTTTTAAAGGTACCACGGTGGCACTCATTATTCTTGCCTTGGGATTTCTGCTATCAGCCCAGGTTTCCCCACGCATCACGTTTAAACCAGTAGCTCCATCAGGACAGAACACTACTTGCACAAGATACAGGTGAGTTTTCAGAATGGTCCCTTAACCTAACTCTAGTACCTTCTAGTACCTTTTTGTTTACTTTTAACTTTTCTACAATTTGAGAGATAAGTAGAAGCTTGCATACAGAGTAAGGTAAGGGTGGGAAAGGTGACGGGGAGGGACCACCAGAAGGAGGAATAGCATTTGCAAAGACACGAGGGTAAAAGTGGTTAAGGAAAAAGGGAGTTTGACACAATGTTGATGATGTTTTTCTGGAAATTAAAAGTTGGGATTGTTATGCAATCTAAGCAGAAATACTGTGAAACCATTTTAGATTATATACGACTCAGTGGCATCTACATTCCAGGTAAAATAAATAACTTTAGTGAGCAATTGAACTCTTCTATGATATACATGTCTGATATAGTAGATTATAATCTGCATATTCTAACAGTCTTCACAGAGTTCCACAGGTATCCCCTCATTCATGTAAGCAGAAAAGGAAGTTTTCTTTCACTGCTGGGGTTCTTCTAGAGCATTAGAAAGTAGAAAGAGATGGTGGAAGAAAGTGAAATATATTCTGATGGCCAACTGCAGGTGTAGGGGCTCCAATGTTAAGTCTAATGATAGACACACTGTGTGATTAGAAGTTGGAGAGATGGATGGATAGACAAGTGGACTGAAGAATGAACAAACGAATTAATTAGAGATTGAGCAGAGCAATTATCTAGCAGCAGAGTTTCAAAGTTTATAACTTCATTTTAGTGGTTGAAAAGGCTAGCAGCCCCTTTAAAATATATGGCTAGAACAAGACCTAGCTTTAAAAACAAAATATGATATTCCATCAGCCTCAATTAGATGGACACAGTCAATAGGTGAATGATTTGTTAATTTATTAACTTTTAGTCAGATACTCCTGTATGAAATTAAAACATTACATGGATATACTGAATTCCACTTGGGATCCACTTGCAAGTTCTTATTGAGCAGGTATTATATTTATGGTGGAATTCTCATTACAATAATGAGGAAGCTATATATTGCTATGCCTTCCTGGTCCAAAATTCTGATATTCACTTTCCTTTAGAGATAAATGGTTATACTCCTTCTTTCTCTTACTAATAAGGTTACTTATTCATTGGCTTACTGATTTTTTTAGTAGTCTTTATCTTGTTCTAAAGAAGACTTAAAGATAAAAGAAGTTAACTTTAGAATAGACCATTCCTAGATGTAGTGATGTTTACTTTCTTTGGACATCCCACATCAACTGCTAGATGATAGAGCCATTACCAGAATTCTGCGTGCTCTACCTTTTTTCTTTTTTCTTTTTTTTTTTAATGTTTATTTTATTTTTGAGAGAGAGGGCAAGCGAGTGGGGGAGGGGCAGAGAGGGAGACACAGAATCCAAAGCAGGCTCCAGGCTCTCAGCTGGCACAGAGCCCAATGTGGGGCTCAAACTCAGGAACCAGGAGATCATGACCTGAGCCAAAGTTGGCAACTGACTGATCCACCCAGGTGCCCCTTCTTTTGTTTTTCTTGATGGATATTTTAAGTAAAATGTTTTCAGCAGTTACTTCTGACAAATTATTTAAAAAATCACTGTTGTTTGAGCAACAACTCTAGTATGATACCTGATTTAGATGGAGTAATTTAGATTCAGAGTAAGACTGATAACATGCATGGTCAAATCATCTAAAGATAGAAAGTCAGCTGGAGTATGAGAAAAGTTTTATGAGCTTCGGATACACAAAAAGAATAAATAACTTTTGAATGATTTTCATAATAAATTAGTTTTCTTGACATCAACTTTTAAAGTTTAAATAAAAATACTTATTACCCTAATATAGTTTGCATAGAAGTTTATGATTATCAACCTATTAATCCTTCTGTTCCTTCTAAGTGGTCATCTACCTAATATCTCAACACCAAGGTATAATGGAGTAGGAGAAGTGATTCAGCCTACTTTTATTCTCATCACAAAAATGCGCAGCAGTTTTTAAAGCGGAACCAAATTTTTGATGTCCTTTGGGAGTTGGTAAATGTGAAAAACGGTTATATATTTTGTGCCTTCTTTCAGGGTAACATATTAGCCTTTGTGGGTATTTGACAGTGTGTATATATAGTCGTGGGTGATTTTATGAAATAGACCTGCATTCCCCTTACTTATTTTATTCTGTTATCCTTACTGATTTTGTTCTTGTTTTTGTTAAGACTATGTATACATTTTCCCCTTTAAGATAAACATGAAAGTCATGTTTGTAATACACTACCATAGGATGAGTAATGTTTAGGCTGTAAATGTAGGTGCTGTGCTTTTCCCATGGAATTGAGCAAATAAGACCGATTTAAAAGGGAAATTGATTTAATATCTACATTAAAAATATTGTATACTATTGATGGAAGTGTAAATATTTATTCTTCATTTCGGAAAGAATACAGTTCTGCCTAATAAAAATTAAATGCCTATGCCCACTGACTTAATACTTCTATTTGTAGAGATCTGTAGACTGTAGTGATGAGTATGTAATCCATTCCAATTAGAGTCCAGTAGATGATTTACAAAAATGAATGGTTCAAGAATGGTGGTTCTTTTTTAGTTTGATAGATATTCATTATGTGGCAGGCATTAATGTAGGTTTGGGCCCATAATATTGTAGGTTGAGGGTCGCTAAGTATTTGAACCCAAGAGATTGACGATTCTAAATATTTTCCAGTGTGAACTTCCCATTTTTGGATTGTTTTGATTTTTTTTGTTGAAGTGTAATTAACATGCAGTGCTATATTAGTTTCAGGTATACCTTTCACATTGGTGACTTATTTTATAACTGTGAGTCTGTTCTTCTTCATTCCCTTCACCTATTTCTCCTATTCCTCCATCCACCTCCAATCTGGTAACCACCTTTTGTTATCTATATTTAAGAGTCTGTTTGGGCTTTTTGTTGTTGTTTCTTCGTTTTGTTTTTTAGATTCTACACATAAGTGGAATCGTATAATATTTGTCTTTCTCTGTCTGACTTAATTTCATTTGGCATAATGCCCTCTAGGTCCATCCATGTTGTTGCAAATGTTAAGATACCATTCTTTTTTATGGCTGCATAATATATAAATACTGTATATTCTTTGTCCATTCATTTACTGGCGGACACTTGGGTTGTTTCATACCTTGAACATATGTATAATAAACATAGGGGTGCATATATCTTTTTAAATTAGTGTTTTTGTTTTCTTTGGGTGAATAACCAATAGTAGAATTATTGGATCACCTGATATTTCTATTTTTAATTTTTTTAGGAGCCTCCTTCCTGTTTCCTGCAGTTATTGCACCAATTTACTTCCTGCCAACAGTGCAGGAGGATTCCCTTTTCTCCATATCCTTGCCAACACTTGTTATTTCTTGTCTTTTTATTTCTAGCCATTCTAACAGGTATTAAGGTGATTCCTAGCTGTGGTTTTGGTATGCATTTTCCTGATGATTAGTGATGTTGAGCATCTTTTCATGTGTCTTTTGGCCATCTGTATACCTTTTCTAAAAAAAATGTATATTCCGGTTTTCTGTGCATTTTTTGATCAGATTGTTTTTCTTTAGTGTTGACTTGTATAATAAGTTCTTTATATATTTTGAATATGAATACCTTCTGGGATATGTCATTTGCAAATATCTTCTCCATTCACTGGGTCACCCTTTTGTTTTGTGGATGGTTTCCTTTGCTGCGTAAAGGCTTTTTATTTTGATGTAACCCCAATAGTTTATTTTTGCTTTTGTTTTTCTTGACTGAAGAGACATTCATAAATATGCTGCTAAGGGTGGTGTCCAAGAGATTACTACCTATGTTTTCTTCTAGGGGTGTTTGGGTTCCAAGTCTTACATTTAGGTCTTTAATCCATCTACAGTTTATTTTTGTGTATGGTGTAAGAAAGTGGTCCAGTTTCATTTTTTTTAATGTAGCTGTACAGTTTTCCCAACACTATTTATGGAAAAGACAGTCTTATCCCTTATTGTGCATTCTTCCCTCCATTGTCATTAGATGATTGACCATATAAGTGAAGGTTTCTTTCTGGATTCTTTTTTTTTTTTAAACTATTTATTTGTGAGAGAGAGAGAGAGAGAGAGAGAGAGAGAGAGAGAGAGAGAGAGTGAGAGTGCGTGCACACACTGCAGAGGAAGAACAGAAAGAGAGGGAGACACAAAATCTGAAGCAGGCTCCAGCACAGAGCCCAGCACGGGGCTTGAACCCACGAATCGTGAGATAGTGACCTGAGCCAAAATTAGATGCTCAATCTGCTGAGCCACCCAGGTGCCCCAAGGACTCTCTATTTTGTTCCATTGATATATGTGTCTGTTTTTGTGCTAGGACCACACTGTTTTAATTACAATAGCTTTGTAGTATATCTTGAAACCTAGGATTGTGATACGTCCAGCTTTGCTCTTCTTTCTCAGGAAAGCTTTGACTAGGTCTTTTGTGGTTCTAATACAAATTTAGAATTATTTGTTCAATTTATGTGAAAAATGCTGTTGGTATTTTGATAGCATTGCATCAGATCTGTAGATTGCTTGGGGTAGTATGAACATTTTAATGATATTAATTCTTCCAATGTATGAACATGGTGTAACTTTCCATTTGTGTTGTCTTTAATTTCTTTCATCAGTGTCTTATCACCTTCAGTATAGACCTTCAACCTCCTTTGTTAAATTCATCCCTAGGTATTTTATTCTTTTGGTACAATTGTAAATAGAACTGTTTTTTTTTAATTCTCCTTTTGCTACTTCATTATTAGTATACAGAAAATGCAAGAGATTTCAATATATTACTTTTGCATCCTGCAACTTTTCTGAATTCATTCAGTTGTAATGGTTTTTGGTGGAGTCTTTAAAGTTTTCTATATGTAGTACCATGTCATCTGCAAGTAGTGATGGTTTTATTTCTTCCTTACCAATTTGGATGCCCTTTATTTCTTTTTCTTGTCTGATCACTGCCATAGGATTTCCAGTACTATGTTGAGTAAAAGTGGTAAGAGTGGACATCTGTGTCTTATTACTGAACTCACTGGAAAATCTTTCAGTTTTTTACCATTCTTAACCATTTTTTTACCATTAATATGATGTTAGCTGTGGGTTTTTCATATATATGGCTTTTATTATGTTGACATATGTTCCCTCTAAATCCACTTTATTGAAAGTTTTTACCGTTAATGGATGTTACATTTTGTCAGATGTTTTTTATGCATCTATTGAGATGATCATTTGGTTCTTATCCTTCCTCTTGTTAATGTGACATATCACACTGATTGATTTGTGAATATTGAACCACCCTTGGATCCCTGGAATAAATCCCACTTGATTATGGTGAATGATTTTTTAAAATGTATTGTCAAATTCAGTTTGCTAATATCTTTTTTTAGGATTTTTGCATTTGTGTTCATCAAAGATACTGGCCTGTAGTTTTCATTTTTTGTAGTGTCCTTGGTTTTGGTATCAGTGTAGTACTGGCCCAAGTTTTCCTTCCTCTTCTATTTTTTTTGGAATAGTTTGAGAAGAATAAATATGAACTATTCTTTAAGTGTTTGGTAGAATTCACCTGTGAAGCCATCTTGTCCTGAACTTTTGTTTGTTGGGAGTTTTTTGATTACTGATTCAACTTCATTACTAATAATTGTTCAGTTCATATTTTCTGTTTCTTCTTGATTCAGCTTTGGAAGATTGTATGTTTCTAGGAATTTATCCATTTTTTTCTAGGTTGTCCAATTTTTTGGCATATAATTCTTCATAATATTCTCTTATAATCCCTCTGTATTTCCTTGGTATCAGTTGTTATTTCTTATCCTTCATTTCTGATTGTATGTATTCATGTTCTCTCCCTTTTTTTGTTGATGAGTCTGACTAAAGGTTTATTATTTTTATCTTTTGAAAGAACTGGGTCTTGATTTCATTCCTCTTTTCTATTTTTTTTTTTAGTCTTTATTTCATTTATTTCCACCTGAATCTCTATTATTTCCTTCCTTCCACTTGCTATGAGATTTAATCATCTTTTCCTAGCTCTTGTAGGTGTAGAACCAGGTTTTTGAAATTTTTTTTGTTTCTTGAAGCTGGCTTGTATCACTGTAAACTTACCTTTTGTAACTGCTTTTGCTGTGTCCCAAAGATTTTGGACAGTGTATTTTCATTTTCATTTTTCTCTGTATTTTTTTGATTTCCACTTCTATTTCTTACTTGACCCATTTATTGTTTAGTCTCCATGTGTTTGTGTGTGTTCCAGAATTTTTTCTTGTAATTTATTTCTAGTTTCATACCATTATGTTTTTCATACCTACCATTATGGTAGGAAAAGATGCTTGATAAGATTTCAGCCTTCTTAAATTTATTGAGAATTTTTGTGTGACCCAACATATGATCTGTGCAGTTGAAAAGAATGTGTATTCTGTTGTTTTTGGATGGAATGTTCTGTATGTATCTGTTAGGTTCACCTGGTCTAATGTGTCTTCAAAGCCACACTTTTCTTACTGATTTTTCTGCCTGGATAATCTATTTATTGATGTAAATGGGGTGTTAAAGTTCCCTACTCCGATTGTATTACTCTCAATTTCTCCCTTTACGTCTGTTAATATTCATTTTATTTTGGTGCTCCAATCTTGGGTACATAGATATTTACAATTGTTATATCCTCTTGTTAGGTCAATCCCTTTATGTCTCTTGCCACAGTGTTTTTAAGTCAGTTTTGTCTGTTGTAAGTATTGGTACCTTGGCTTCTTTTTGCACCTCCATTTTCATGAGATATGTTTCTGTCTCTTCGTTTTCGTTCTGTGTCATTAGGTCTGAAGTGAATCTTATGTAGGCAGCATATAGATGGGTCTGATTTTTCATTTATTCTGTCACCATATGTTTTTTGATTGGATCATCAAGCTCATTACACTTAAAGTTATATTTGATAGGTGTTTCCTGATTGCCATTTTGTTCATTGTTTTCTGGTTATCTGTACTTATCTGTTCCTTCCTTTTTACTCTATCCCCCTTATAGTTTGATGGTTTTCTTTAGAGTTATGCTTGGGTGCCTTTCTCTTTCAATTTTCTGTATCTCTTGTAGGTTTTTGATTTGTGGTTACCATTGATCTCATATATATCTGGTGTGTATAGCAGTCTGTATTAAGTTGATTGTCACTTAAGTTCAAACACATTCTAAAAGTATTAATTCTTTACTCCCCCTCAGTGTCTTATGTATATGAAGTCATATTCTGCATCTTTTTATTTTGTGTATCCTTTGACTAATTTTTGTAGGTATAGTTGATTTTACTTCTTTTGTGTTTTCATTTCCATACTGGCTTTATAACTGATTAATCTACTTCCTACCTTTACTATATGTTTGCTTTTTTTTTCTTTCAGAATTTTCTTATTTCTCATTATTTCCACTTAAAGAATTCCCTTTAAGGTTTCTTGTAAGGTTGGTTTAGTGGTGATGAACTCCCTTAACTTTTGCCCGGGAAACTCTCTATCTCTCCTTCTATTTCTGAATGATAACATTGCTGGGTATTCTTGTTTATAGGCTCTTTCCTTTCAGCACTTTCAATATATCATGCCACTCCCTCTTGCCTGCAAAATTTCTGCTAAAAAATGTTGTTAGTTGCATGGTGTTTCCCTTGTATGTAATGGTGTTCTTTTCTCTCATTTTTTTCTTTGCATGCATAATTTATATTTATTGATTTCCTGGCTTTCATTAGCCTATGGATAACAGCAAAAATGCATTACAGAAGAAAATGAATAGTGTGAGAGCGAACCTTGGCATAATGGATAGATCAACACATGCTTGGGGTAAATATAAAGCTTTGTTAATTATCATAAGCAGTTACAATTGATGAGTGATATTTCACTACGTATCTTTCAGCTTATTAATGGCATTTTTAGAGTTATTTTAATGGGAAGCTGATAAGTTGGCTACATTTACATTTTAATCAGAGTATTTATGATAGAGGCAGCCCCAGAAACTCATTGGCAGATGATCAGGCAACATTCCCTGAGGGATTGGGGCAGGGAGTCAGCTTTGGAATATGGCCACTCACCTATTACTTCTGTTATTTATCCAAAAGTGTCTGTATGGGGAAGGGGATGAGAACTCTAATGGCCTCCTCACCACTGGCCACACTCCTACACTCCAGTTAATCTCCAGGAGAAAGGGCCAGATGCTTGTCATGCCCAGAGAATGGAACCCCGGTCACACTTGCATGTCCTCTGTCACTGGGTGTCACATGCCAGTGCCATGGGCAGTAGCAGCAGCTCCTAAGCTTCCTCACCAAGGATTCCACATGTGAGGGAGAGATCTTGGCCTGAGGAAAGACAATACTCTTGGGGCCTGCTTCCCCTATTTCCTAACTGGGTTGACAGCCAACTCAACAAGCTCCCAGGAGAGCACAGAAGAGACCACAGCTCAGATCCAGAGGAGCGTCTACTCACAAGATATTACTCAACAGCTCCCATTTTAAACCTAGAAGCAGGGCCTGCACCTGAGTTGTAAGCCATTAAACTCTGGTTCTATTAAACAAGAACAGGAGTTAGGATGTGGAACAGAGAAAAGTTCTTGAAAGGAAGTAAAGAAGTAAATCCTCATGTAGCTATACCTTTCTGTTCCTTTTGGAGGAGAGGGGAGGATCCCTCCTCTGGAATTTCCATTAGAAGAAGAATAATATGGAAGCTTCCATTATCCTCCTGAGCAATTACATGTTCAGAAGTCAGGAAGAGGCAAAAGCTTTATCCTAAGCTAATACTTTGTTTCCTTTTTTTATTTTTCATTACTTAAAACGTCTCCCTTTATCATTACTTTTTGTCATTTTAATGGCTATGTCCTTTGGTGTGGACCTCCTTGGGTTCAACTTGTTAGGGACTCTCTTTGCTTCCTATACCTTGATGTCTGTTTCCTTGCCCAGATTAGGGAAGCTTTCAGCTATTATTTCTGCAAATAAGTTTTCTGTCCTCTTCTCTCTCTTCTTCTTCTGGGATCCCTATGATATGAATGTGTTACTGATTATTTTTTATATTTTTATCTCTTTGTTGAAGTTCTCACTGAGCTAATTCACTCTTAAGTCTAGTGAGTATCTTTGTGGTCATTACCTTGAATTCTTTATCAGGCATACTGCTTATCTCTGCTTCATTTAACTTTTTTGCTGTGATTTTGTTTTATTTTTTCATTTGGAACATATTCCTCTGTCTCCTCGTTTTGTCTAACTCTTTATGTTTGTTTCTGTGTATTAGAAAAGTCAGCCACATCTGATCTTGAAAGTAGTGACCTTGTATAGAAGAGGTCCTGTGGTGCCCCGTAGTGCAGTCCTTTGTGGTCACCATAACCAGGTCTCAAGAGGTGTCCCTTGTGTGGGCTGCATATTCCTTCATGTTGTGACTAAGCCTTGATTGATTTCAGCCTGGCCAGTTGTAATGACCCACTTTGCCTGGTGTGGGCACACTGGGCCAGTAATGATCCCTAGGCTGTTAAGAGGCCAGTCTGTGGCAGCTGTGGGTTTTTTGGTGGGTAGGGCCACCAGCCAGATGAGCTGTCTGCAGTTAGCCCTCACTGAAAGGCAGTGCTTGCTCCCTTGCACCTTGCTCCCAGGCTCTTACTGGTGGTCGGAGCCAGCAGTTAGCCTGGTTCTTGGCAGTTAACAAGCTCTGCCGTAGCTGCAGGTGCACCAAAGGGCAGCAGCTAAGAAGCTCAGCTGCTGGAACTGCAGATACTCTTGTGTGTGGGGTTATATCTCCTGATTCCTCATGGTGGGAGTAACTTGGATGTAGCACCAGTCTTTGCCCAGGTTGCTTGCAGGGTCTGGTGGAGCAGGAGACAGTTTGGAGAGAAGCCTGCCTTTGCCAAGGTGGGCAGGTTGTATGGGGTCCACAGAAAAGTGCTGGGATGAGGCACACGGTGCTAGCAGAGTAGATGGAGAGTATTAGAACTGGGTCCTCATGCATCCAGCTATCTAGGCTGGGGGATGGGGAAGAGAAATGGTACCTGCAAGCACTTTTGTTCCCGAGAAATTTCCTGAAGGCCCCCGAAATTTCCTGAAATTACCTCTTCAGCACATGTTCTAAGATAAGCCAGTAAATCTTCACATACACCTCTAGGTGCTTTTCAAACTGCTGCTTTGATTGTGTGTCTCAGATAGAATTATTTTGCTGACTCTTTCAGCGAAGGGACTCAGTTTCCTACCACCTTCTGCTCTCCTGGAGGTAAGCCTGTTGATTGTTAAAGTTCCCAGAATCAAACCCTGCTTATTTTTTTTAATGTTTATTTATTTTGCAAGAGAGAGAGCGAGCACAAGCGCATGCAAGCGTGTTGGGGAGGGGTAGAGAGAGGGAGAAATAGGATCCCAGGCAGGCTGTGCGCTCATGAACCATGAGATCATGACCTGATCCAAAATCAAGAGTCTGACGCTCAGCCAGCTGAGCCACCCAGGTGCCCCAAGCCCTGCTTATTTTTAAAGCTCCCCAAGTTAAGACCACAGCTGGATGTAATGGGGACTCATATTCACAGTGAGGGTCCCAGGGACAGGTGTGGCTAGTGTGGTGGTATTCCTTCCATTTTTTTTTTAATGCTTACTCATTTTTGAGAGACAGCAAGTGATCAGGGGAGGGGCAGAGAGAGGGGGGGGGGGAGACACGAAATCTGAAGCAGGTTCCAGGCTCTGAGCTGTGAGCACAGAGCCCGTTGTGGGGCTCAAACCCACGAACCATGAGATCAGGACCTGAGCCAAAGTCAGATGCTTAACCAACTGAGCCACTTAGGCACCCCTCCTTCCATTTGTGATTAGTCTCACTAGTAGGCTTGATTTCCAACATTCATCCCTCTTATGCTTTTTGATGTGGCCTTCTCTGTATGAGTAGCTGGGCAGTCCCTTCTGCCAGTCCTCGGGTTGTCTTTAGTTAGTTGCAAAGATGTAGCTGTTATCTCAGTGTGTCCATAGGGCAAGGTGAGTGCAAGATTCTCCTACTCTATCATCTTTCTCCAAACTCCAGAATATTTCAATTTTTTAAATTATTGATATTTTATTCCAAGACCTGGTTCTATTTGTGTGAAGTGAATTTAAAAGACATCTTTCAGATCTTCTTTTTACCGTACAGAGATGGAGATAGAAGCAAGTTGCTGTAGTCAGATATTCAGCCAACTGAATAAAAGCTCTCATAGGGTACTAACCATGACTGGGAGAAGTAACTCCTTTGTGGGTATCATCTAAATCCTATATCTGTATAAGAATATATATACATATACTGCCAATACGGCCTTTGGCTTCATACTCTCATATTACTAATGTACTATTTCTTCTGTATCCAATTAAACATATTTTCTTATGAGAGCTATCGAAGCTTTGAAGATTCATACTTTTGCTAAGTAACACTTTCGTTGAATCTTTGACAGTTTATTATTTTCAAGTGTGGTTTCAGTATATGTAAATCTCTATCATAAAATCCTTCAAAGTACACAGGTATTTCCTAAACTGCATTTTGTAGAATTTCAAGGTACCCTTGCCCTAGGATTTTCATCTCATTCATTCATTCATGTATTCATGCATTTACTTAAAAATATTTATGGAACACCTCCTTATAAGGTTATAGTAAGGGTGAATTAATATAAGAAAATGGTGTCTGGGACATAATAAGCATTCAGTAAATGTTATAGAATTGTTACAACGAGTAAAACTTATAATTGGAGATGACTTTGGGATAATGGGTCGTCTTTCAGAAAAGATTACCCTGTGGATAGGATGTTTGAACTGAGCTCTGAAAGGGGGAGAGGAGCATGCCTAGCAGAAGAAACAGCAGATGCAAAGGTCATGCAAGGCACAGGGAACTTGGCAAGTGCAAGGAACTGAAAGAATGCTAATGCAGTCAGAGAAGCATAAGAAAACACTGGTAAAGTAGGTGGAGCCAGATAGTGCAGGACCTCAGAAGTCATATGAGCTACTCTGATCTTCAGTCTAGGAACATAAACCCATTGAGAAGTTTCAAGAAGGGTAGTGGCTTGGCCAGATTTTCAATTCTAAGCTTTCTCTCTGGGGGTGGGGTGCACAGAGGGCAGGCATGTGCTCATGTAGGGAGATTGGTTATTAGGGTTGTCTATGAGAGAGATAATGGTTGCCTGAACTATAGTGGCAATACTGAAGATAAACAGAGTAATTCTAGATAGACTGAGGAGAGAAAAATCAAGAGGAATTAAATAGTAATTGATTAACTATGAGCAACTAGGTAGAAGAGATCATGGAAATAAAATGGGGTTATTGGGTGAGACAATCACTATATTTTAGTAGGAATTTACAAAAGAGAATGGGCCTCTGATTCATTTTTATTTTATCTTTTAAAATTTCCTATTTGAGAGCCTTACTTAGAATCATCTAAGGAAGTGTTTAAGCTACCCATCCCTCATTCCCATGGATCTGCCTCACCAGAATAGTGGAGGATATGTTAGAAATTCTCCCTCAGGTGATTCAAGTACATCTTCCATTAAAAAGCACAGACCATAATGCTTCAATTTTTTTAAATGCCAGCTTTTCTTTTTTTACTCCCTTGAACATTGTTAAAGCAATAGTACAAAAATAATCAATGTGGTCCTTTTTCTGTGGCATACTATTTTCATGTTTTCCTGTCCAGATGAAGTTTACAAGCATTGAAATTGACAAACTGATGCTTCATTATAGGCCTCCCTATGGTGATGACACTAGTTTTGAGAAACTGTATACGCCTAACTAATTAGCTCTTCAAGGTTTATTTACAGTAAAAACATTTTTGCATTCCCTACACTTTTCCTTCTCCTTTCACCAACCTTGTGTGATTTAGCATACATTGTTGGCATGACACTACAAAACTATTAGATTCAATCATAAAATTTAGAAATGTGCAGAAACCCCAGTAGCCCCTAATTTTTTTCTCAGCATTTAGCATCCTGGTGAAGATGTGTTCGTATCCAGTAATTCTTAGCAACTTGACAATGAATGTAGTATTACACTATAAATTGAAACATTCCATTTTGGTCAAATTTTGTTTCCCGCCTAGTGATTTCCTTTAAAATTAATCTACTTTAATTTTTTTTGGCCTGGTTATACAGGCTAATATGCTTTGAAGTTACAGAAGAAAATATGTCTGTTGAATAATATCCATAGACCTACTTCAGATGAAGATAAATGTACATAAAGGGAAAATAAGCATTGAAATAGAAAGCCCATCATATACCCTTATCTCCAAATAGTTATACATGTCTTTTGGTAACATTTAAATACCCAGGCATGAATTTGACACCTGGATGAGAATTGTGCAAGAGATTCTTGGAAGTAGTTGTCCACTTACGGGACATTTTCATTTTCTTCATGACCTTTTTATCTTCATGCCTTGGCACTTGGCCAAGGACCTACAAAGCCCCCACAATAGCAGGATCCTGTGTTCAAACTTGTGTTTTCCACAGTCAAGCAGTGTTTCTTGGGAAACCAGAAAGACAAAAAGGAGGACTCTAGCTGTGCAGAGCAGGGAAACAATATCGCAGGAAGAAGGAGCATCATGTGGACAGGCCCTCCCTAGGGAGGGCTTCTTCAAGGAGTGTACCAGGGAGGTGAGGCATAGCAGGTCAGCAGTAGAATGGCCCAGAGATAGACTGGATGTCAGGCCAGTGACAGACTGTTCTGGGGCCTCGTAAACCATGAGAATTCAGAACATTGTGTTAGATTACTGAGATGTCTTTGAAGGGTGTTGAGGTGAAATAATCTGATTTGTGTTTTTAAAAGCTCGCTCTGGCTGCAGAGTAGATAACTGATAGAGAAGGACCAAGGGGGCTAGAGGGAGATGAAGTAAAAGAGCTCAGTAGCCTAGGCAGGAAGTAATGCAGGGTTGACACTGACTATGAAGACATAGAGACTCAGTAGGTTGGAGGGGAGTGACAGGGCTGGGTGCTCAGGTAGATGACATGCAAGGACAAAAGCTTTACACACAGTTAGAATCATACTCAGGTGAGAGGAGCCCAGGGATCTGAAACTTGACTCTCATCCACCTCTCGGAAACAATGTTCCAGGGGTGTAGGTCTGCAGACTTCCTCATACTTGCCTATTAAATATAGCAATAACGTAGTAAGAACAGTACTTAGTATTTGCTGTCACTTCTATTCTTCTATTTTCATTCCTTCTGGAATTCAGAAGACTCTTTGAGAAAAGCTCTTCTGAACTTGTCCATTTAGGTTTGAAGTAACAGAAAAAGGTAAAGGGAAAAACATGTATCTCTGATAACCCATAAGGACCCTTTGTCTCATTCAAGAGCTCTGGTCATTGTAATGAATAAATAAAATCAACCTGGAAGAGTTCTGTTCACATTTCAAGCCAACCTACCTTAGATTATTGTCCCTACTTTGTTCTGTGTAAACAAAAGGAATGCACCATCCAGTACTGTGACAGCAATAGACTACAGCCATAACCACTGGGATATTTCCCTATAATAAAGGCCAAGGGCACTGCAAATAAAATGAGTACTAAATGGAGTTTCCAAAAAACTTAACTATTCTCCAATTAAGTTTAAATAAAATAAGATCACCTTCTTATAGATTATGATATTGAACGAGTGATGAAAACAGTTCAGGGATTAACATTTAAATATTCTGGTTTGTTGAATTGCAGCATTTCCATCACAGTGTAAAAGCATGTTACATACACCCTACTATCTATGTTTTCCCTTTATGTGAGGTAGGGAAATACCTTTTGCAGTGGGCCATTCTTTTATTTTGTTTTTTAAGCTTATTTATTTTGAGAGATAGCATGTACACAAGCAGGGAAGAGGCAGAGAGAGAAAGGGAGAGAGAGAATCTCAAGCAGGCTCTGTACTGTCAGCGCAGAGCCTGACACGGGGCTTGAACTCATGAACTGTGAGACCATGACCTGAGCCAAAGCCAAGAGCTGGCCACTTAACTGACTCAGCCACCCAGGCGCCCCTGTTTTATTTTTTAATACAAAGCATAACAGTCTGGTTAAAAGACTCTTTTTAGTGAATGTAACTTCAGAAACTATTTTGGTTAACCAGGTGGTTGGTTGGTTGGTTGGTTGGTTGGCTGGCTGGCCAAGAGAGGGGTTGGCTGGCTGGCTGGAGTTGGAAGAAGGTAGGTGACACTGACTAAAGGAAGTTTCATGTATAGTTTCATAATCCTGGAATTTAGGTATATTTGGTAGAAAATTTGGTAACACTTTGTTGCTAAAAAATAGTTGTTAATGTAGGAAGCTTCCAAGCCTTTGTCTCTTCCAATCCTGTCTACAGCATATTTAGTGATTCATTTGTAAGCATGCCAACAGACACAACAGTTGAGATGGGATGATCTCTGGGCACACAACAAGTCACGCACTTGGTCAGGCAATGCTTCAGTGAGTTTTTGACACTGTTTCTTGGTAATAACAAGAGAATGTTATCCTAATACTAATGAGTAAATAGTGAAACAAGATAGTATGACACATGCCTCTTGGACTATAACATCAAGGTTATATGGTGAATACATTGGAAGACTAGAAAAATGAAATCTTGTATCCTAAGCAGCCTGGTTTTAGAAAGCAGATATCCAGCAATTGATCATTGCATGATTTCATACTCTTTAGCAAATCAAAGAATACCACACTTCAGAAAAAAAATATTTATATACTTTTGGAATCAGTTCATTGTTTAATAAACATTTTTGAGAGCGGCAATAGGTCAGGGGATATTGAGATTAAAAGGAAAAAAGGAAGCCTTACTCCACATTCAAAGCTAGAAGGGAGAAAGATGCGAATAAATAACTTCAAAGTAGTGTGGTAAAGGCTGACAGATGTAGCAGAGCCTGTCCTTGCATAATTCACTTCTCCTAGGGCTGTCGTAGAAGGCTTCACACAGTTCTTAACCTTAACATTATTCTAGATGCCTTCATAGAGTAATGTTTCCAGCCGCGTAAAATCAATTATATAAGAGTACAAAGGAAATCAAGTATATTGAAATACAGTTGCCAAAGTATTTTGCTAAATAAATTTGTTAACATAGTGATGTGTGTAGTTCCTCACTAACATTGAGTAATAGATCTGGCTGCAGAGCTAATGCCAAAGTTTCAAAACCATAGTGAATATAAATGGTTTTTGAGATTTCTATAGCTACTATAATGGGATATAGAAATATACATGATTTCTATTATCGTAGTTTATTGCCTACATTCATAATTGAAGGAAAGGCTAAATTTTAGTGAAAGGCTAATGAAATAGAGGTGATTTTTTTTTTTCTCATCCAAGTTCACAGGCCCTGTATTAAGTCCTCACATAGGAGTGAGCTTGATCTAATTCTCCAAGGGTGAGTAAGAGTTTCTCAGACCAGGGAAGTAGAGAAAGCCCCCAGGTCAAACAGGTTAGCTCTTCATGGAATTCTAAAGTTTGATAGTGCTGGAGAAATGGACACCAGTCAGGAGATGAGGTGGAAGGAAGGGCAGGGCTTTATATACTAAATCAAGATGTGTAATAGATGAGAGCCATTCAATGGCATGGGGCAAGGAAGTAACATAATCAAATCTGAGCTTCAGAAACAGTTTTCTGTATGAATTTTGGGGGGCCTCCTGAAGGCGAGGACAAAAACTTCTGGAAAGAAATAACAAGAGTCTGAAGTTATTGCATGATAGTGAGCTTGAGGACAAAGGTATCTTTGGAGATATGATTGAGAATAGACTGGTTAGATAGTCTCCAAACAGTAGACTGTTTGAATAGTTCAATATTATGGATATTCAGTTGGGGATTAAGTTACCCCAGGGGTCAAGGCCTTGGGCCTGCTCACCCCAAAAACCCAGCATGGGGGCAAGGGGTGAGGAAAGAGAAGGGCTCGCCCGGAACCACTGCTGGAAAGGAATTAAATCTCCAAAGGTCTCCCCTGCTCCCTGCCTAGGTCAGGCCTTCATGGTTTCTGCTCTGAGCCACCCATGAGCAGGCATCAAGGGGGTACTTTGGGAAGGGGCAGACCCCGGGAGAAAGCAAAGGGCTTCTCAGGGAACCCCCCACATTGTCTCACTGAAGTTTCCCACCAGGATGGTCCCATGGCCAGAGCCCCTTGGCATCCCCAAGCCCCCAAACCCCCTTCAAAGGAAAAAGAGGCTCAGGGTCTGACTTCGTCTACAGTGAGTGACCTGGCTGGCATGGCAGGGCTGAGGCCCACTTACCTGTTGTTGGCCCCCCCTCTATGTCCCTCACCCCAGGTCTGAGGCTGGGGACCTAAGCTCTCTTCCCCATCACAGTTCCCATCCCTGAAAACCCCTTTGGAGAGTTAATTGTCTGTGTGAGGTGCTTAACCTATTGGCCCTGAGAACACAAAGCAATAATCTTTGTTACTGAGATGCGCGGCTGTTTGTGGTTGTTTTGTTTTTTTTTTTTTAATGTTTCCTAATAAAAGAGAAGCTGCATTTAAAAAAAATATAAAAAAAATATATGCCTAGGAAAATATATGAACCATAATTTCAGGCATGCTTTTTATTTTAAAATAATAATAGTTTTGTTTTTTAATTTTTATTTTATTTTATTTTAGAGAGTGAGTGGGGGAGAGGGACTGGTGGTGGGGGGTGGGGAAGGGGGAGAGAGATTGAATCTCAAGCAGACTCCATGCTTAGCACAGAGCCCGGCTTAGGGCTTGATCCCACAACTCTGGAATCATGAACTGAGCTGACATCAAGAGTCAGACACTCAACCATCTGAGCCACCCGGTGCCCCCAAATAATAATAGTTTCTGTGTTAATTAATTCTTACTATATGCAGGCATCATTCCACATGAATATTAGTTCAATTACCTTTTAAGTTTCCCTAAGTGGGAGATGTTGTCATTACTTAATTTTATGGATAAGTGTATATAACTTGCTGAGGGTGGTGGAACTGGTAAGTTGCAGGGCCCCCTTGTTCTCTCCACCACCACGCCCTTTGGTCAGACTAATGGCCTTTCTCTGAACATGTGTTATGACTACTCATCTATGAATATTGAAGAAACTAAAGAAACTCTTAAGTCTCTATTACCTGAGAAGCAAAGGGAAGGGCTTTAAATTCCACACGTTTAACAGCCAGGTATTCAAATACTAAGTTTTTATTTAACAAAATGATTCCCTGAAAATCAAGTATCAAATGATGAAAATAATTAAAACAACAACGTAATTAAATTTTATCATCACTTAATGTGCCTTTTAATTGAACTAACATTAAAACTCTTTAAAATCACTGTCAGTCATTTCACCTTTTCAGCAGCTCTGATCTTGGCAAAATAAGGTATACCATGATAAATACCATGCTTTTGTGGCCTGAACAAAGTCCTTACTGACTTCTAGGAGAATCATTTATGAAAAGAAAATGATGCCCAGCATAGAGGTATTAAGGACTAGGTTTATAAACCCCTGCCTCTGGACCTTATCACAATTAGAGATGACTCCCTTCATCCTCTGAAGCTTGCTTTTGATTCTTTTTTAAAAGAAAGAAGTCAGAAGTTTTGGGACACTGACCAAGAAACCAGTCATAGAGACAACATAGTATAAGCACTGTTCTCTTTCCAAAATAATGCCAAACAACATTTCGATACCACCCACACGGGTTCAGCCTTCTTCTGGTGAGGTGAAATTTCCAGATTTTCCAAAAAGAATGTCTAGCCCTGGACCCCCACAGAGGGAGCACAGTAGAACACCGAGGCAGTTGCTTGCAGTTCAGCTCCATTCTTTATGTATCCAACTGAGCAGTTGCTTCAAGTGGACAAAACAGTCTAACCCTTTTTAAATATTTTTTTTAATGTTTATTCATTTTTGAAAGAGACAGAGCACAAATGGGGGAGGGGCAGAGAGGGAGACACAGAATCTGAGGCAGGCTCCAGGCTCTGAGCTGTCAGCACAGAGCCCGACGTGGGGCTCAAACCCACGAACTGTGAGATCATGACCTGAGCCGAAGTCGGATGCTTAACCGACTGAGCCACCTGGGCGCCCCAAGTCGAACCCTTTTTATTACCTTCTACTAGAGAATGATTGGCAGCAGTGTCAGCCATTGGTCCCTAATCTTCTTTGAGCCACATTCATTGGACAAGTCCTCTTTTTTCTCTAAAGCAGCACTGAAACATTGAACAGGACAATAACTTCTTGACACAAATTTTTCACAGGCATTGTATAGCATTTTATGTTCTATTTGTTGCACTGTGGAAAGTGCATGTGAATTTTGGGCTTACTCAAGAGCAATCGATTATAATCACAGTTTGTACTGTCATGTTAACAGGGCCTTAGGCCCATAAAGGGAACTTTGACCAGAATATCCCCCAACAGTTCCAGAAACTGATTCATTATTATTACTTCCCAATGGACTTAGTTATTTCTCATGAAAGAACTAACCTATATGAATGAATGAATGATGAAAAAAGCATGACTTAGCAAGCTACTTATTTTATATAAAATTTGTAACAAGTAGTATTAGAATCATTAATAACCACTTTATGCACCTTAATGTACCGAAAACCACACACTCCTGTGTTGTAGTCCTTTATAAACCATACTATCCCTTGCAATTGAAAACAGATTCTATAACATCTGTCAATACTCTCTTGTTCTGAGATGTCAGGGGACAAGAGATATATTGAATCAATGTATCAATTTATATCCTTAGGGAAATTTGCATTTGTAGAAGAGAAAGATGCTTTTACCCAACTGCCTATAATCTGTATTTTAACAGAAGAGTAAGGAATATCATTCTTTCTGATTGTCAACATCGTGAAATAGATAATTCTATCATTTTTGGAAGGCAAACTTTGAAAATTTACTTTAAACTGTGTAGGAGTACTTAATTTGCAGCGATAAACTCAAAGCTTAGCGTGTCTTGAGTATTGTATATTATTAGATATTTGATGATACAAATCTGTTTTTCATTCCACTGCTTTTTACTTGATACATCTAGTATAACTGGTAGTTTTCTCCACATGCATCCATATTTCATAGTTACCCAATTTTGTGGAAACCTGTTACATTTTGTCATTAGCATTGGTGATTATGTCCGTTTCGTGGTAATTTCATCTTAGGACAATTGAAATGATGTACATTAAGACCAGCTTGTCAGTAGATTAATGAAGGCTATAACTTCCACAGAGGCTTAAAAAATGCACGACTCATTTTTACACTTTATCAGTGTCATAAAGTCATTGCCAGTAGCCTAGCTGAAAATAAGAATTTAACTTTTTCAGCTACTTTTCTTTTGTTTGATTTTAACCTTTATATCATAAATCCATGCTGATTAGTCTTGGGAAATCAGTAATAAAAGTTGTTTCATAGAACTTGTAAGGATTTTTTAATATTATCAGTTTTGAAAGCAAAGAAAAATCTTTATGATAAATGATTAATATTTATACAAATGTTTAACATTGTATATTAACTCTGATACTAAATACTGAACTTACTGATTTTTCATTTTTGTCTTTGTGTGATTAATATGCAACTGTCATGCATATCTTCACAAAAGCTTAGTGTAAAATAATAAACATTTGAAATTGAAGATAATAATTCAAACAACAAATATTGGTTAAGGTAATCAAATTTGGCAAGGATGTGTATTATCCTCATTCATATATGCTATACAATTATGTATTGCACTGTGAATCAACAAAGACTTAATGAGTGGCAATTGGCATGTACTTATGTTGACACGGTTATAATTCTTTAATTTTCTTTTCATCTTTCACATTGTGTGTCGGGGGGGAAGGTGTTGGTTTACTGTATAGGATAAGAATAAACTTCAGAAATCTGAACATGCTAAATTAATATTCCTGTTCTTTGCACTTCGAATTCCAGTGTGTATACCAAAGTGGTCTCTTATTCTTACATGCACTGACAGTGTTATTTCAGTTCAACTTCAGAAGAATTATAAGAGGAGTTAGTATTGTACTTTTTTTATATCTATTCTATTATTATCTGTAGGCTACCTTATTTTACTTAATACCTAGATTGTTGAGAACTATATATGTGCAATAGAGGAACTCTGTATTTTAAAAAGCCATTTGTCTAATTATATTTTAAAATAATAACTTTTTGGTTCCAGTAACTACCCATTGCCAAATCTGTTGACCTTCAGGATAATATGAAAGGTTTCCCAAATTTGGGCAGACAGCATTCCAGATTAGGGAGTAGGATGTGTGCAGAAACAAGAGGAAGCTTAATATTTTCTAGAAACTGCAAGTACAGGATATTTTCTAGATTCAAGTACTCAATTTCACAGAATCCACTTTTTTCTTTCATTAAACTATGTGCCTTATATATCTAATTTTTTGGAAATGACCTGAGGAGCAGTAATTTAAGCTCTGTCATTTGGGGGCAGAGTGGGGTAGGGTAGGGGGAGCCACTGTCACTACAAATGTGTACACCATGGAACGGGGCCCGAGAGTTCTTAAAAATGTTCAGGTGTGCTTAGCAGAGCTGCACTGATTCTATAATTCTGATGGGCCTAAAACTGTCTCCTATCCCTTTCTCTTTCTCCCTGTTTCAGGCATAGGGAGCTTACTGGCATGTCAGGGTCAGTTATCGTCAGTGAGCATCCTTTCCCATCATGGCCTGACCCAATCACCTTCCCCATCTCCTGCTTCCATTAGACAGATGGACACGTGCCCAGCTTTGCTGGGAGTCATCTGAGTTTGTAGAAGAGAACAGCTAAGGCCCTGCCCCAGCAGTGGCCTTTGCTGTGGTGTCTGGGGAAGATAGAGACTCTCCCCACCCCCCAATCCCCCCAGTACCCTTTCCATAGCCCTACTCCAGGTGTCTGTCATAGGCCAGTTCACAAATTTGAAGAACTTGGTTTTTCTAGTCATCTTTCCAGTTCATGTGGCAGAGGGGCAGAAGCCTCTGGAAAGAAGACACTGTCAATGCCCCTAGATCCTAGGGAAGGCTCCTATGGTAGTTCTTCTGTAGGCAGATGTCTCTCATACTACCAGGCATTGAATTTCAGACAGATTTTCAAAAAATGGACAATGCCTATCAATCCATTCTGGAAATGTGGAGTGGGCTTTAAACAAAGGTAGGAAACAGGGAGAAATATACCTGAAGAGCCTGTTGGGAACTTAAATTGTAAGAAGTCATATGTACTAGAAATAAGGATTTTGAACTCACATTAAAAAATCTATATGAAACTATATTAGTAAGAATGTTATTATGAGATTTGTATTTTACAAAGATCTTCCTAGCAGCAAAGTAGAAATAGCAAAATAACAAAGTTTTAAGAGCCTAAACTAAGACCCACAGTGAAGGGATGAGATTATTGTCAGATCTTGGTGATGGAATGACTTATAATGTTATTTGTTAATGCTTTTTAAATGTCCAGTTTTTATGGCTTGCCTTCCCAGATAGAAAGTTGTAACTTGAAAGCAGAAAGTATGTTTCTTCTCTTTTCCCCTCTCTTTGCTTCCTTTCTTAAAAATACCTAGCAACTAACATAAGGTACTTCTACTTGTTACTAAACTAACCAAGTACTGAGACCTGATATATGCATGACTGTGGTGTTAACTTGTATGTTTCCCTCTGTGACTGCAATAATTACATAAACTGATTTGGAAATCCAGTAAGATACTTTTTATGTCAATCTGATTCCTGCCTCAGCAAATTGAAGGTTCTCCAGCAAGTTCTTTGCAGTACCCTATAAAGCCTGGATTTGCACTGATAACCTTACTCTTCAATTGATTAGATTCTTGCATTTAGCTTTCAGCACTTGCCTGTTTTGTTCTGATAAACTCAGTGGAAAGACATGAGAATCTAAAGATTTTAAACTGAAAGAATAAAGTAAAATTATATATACCAATAACAAAAAGAAAATAAAAAATAATACCCCCCAGAGAGAATATTTTTTTCTAAAAACTCAACAAAAACTTGATATCTAACCAGGAAAACAAAAAGAAGGGAACAGCTATATAATTCTGAAAGTAACTTAAGATCTAAAGCAACTTAAGACAAAAGCAACAAATTGAACATACACTAGAACAAGCTAAGAAATTTACACATAAACTAAACTCAAATAGACATGAATCTCTGAGACTCCAAGAGAGAGAAACTTAGTAATTATCCTGTCAGAGAGAAATTGGAGCAACAGAAATTGAGCACTAAAAAAAGAAGTTTAACTGTGCATTTACCCTGTTAGGAAGAGTCACAAAGGAACAATTTACCACCTAACTCAGAGAAGTGCTAAGGTAAGATAGATAGTTATGAGCACCTCAAAAAAACAGAATCACGAAGAAAAGTAACCCTGGTAAGCTAGCACACTCACCATCATCATCATGACCAAGCTCAAGCTTCACAAATAAGAGTAGTCCCCAGCCATAGAGTCTCTGCTGTTCTTGGGTGAGTGAGATTAATGGAGTGAGGCATCAACTCTAGGGATTTTTTTAGGTCCTCTTTCCTAGTGTCCAAGTAGCTTGAAAGAACCAGCTTGCTTACTAAATGCCCTACTCATTGTAATTGAGGCACTGGGGAAGATCAGCATTACTGATTTACAGTCATGTGCACACACACTATTATGGGCTTTTTCCCACTTTTCATTCTTTCACTTGACCTACATTGCTGAATACTATTTACCAATTATTATGCCACCTGTTAAGGAAACCAAGCCCTTGTCAGGAGTTGGCAATATCTTAGATTGGCTTTTATTTACACTTTGAACCCATACTCAAGTTTCACATTTAAAAAAATTTTTTAATGTTTTTATTTATTTTTGAGACAGAGAGAGACAGAGCATGAGCAGGGGAGGGGCAGAGAGAGGGGGAGACACAGAATCCGAAGCGGGCTCCAGGCTCTGAGCTGTCAGCACAGAGCCCAACGTGAGGCTCGAACTCACGGAGCGTGAGACCATGACCTAAGCTGAAGTTGGACACTCAACTGACTGAGCCACCCAGGTGCCCCTCAAGTTTCACATTTTTAGAGAAATGTAGGGACTTGAGTAGAAGCTGATATGTCAGAATATATTTAGAAGTGAGCAAATATTTGCATTTAAGCTTTGAAAAAATACTTTAGCATTAAATTGTATTTGGCTGTATATAACAGAAGAACTCAAAATAACCATCTTAAACAAGAAAGAAATTTCTTTCACTCTTATGTAAAATAAATTCAAAGGTAGGGAGTTTGGAGAAAATGTTCTAGACCTAGTATCATCAGGGATCCAGGCTCCTGTCTTTTTGCTTTACCTACTACATAAGTATTCTTCACAAGTTCACAAGGATGGTCCAAAATGGCTCCAGGAGCTCTGGGCTTGAAGGAAAAAATATAGAAGGAATAATGCTTCCCAGCTGAATCAACTCCCCTTGACTTCTTCTAGAAAATCCCACACAGTGCTTCTCACAAGCCAGAATGAGTCCTTGACCATTTTTTAGTTGTAATGAAGACTGGGGAATGTATTATTTTATTCTGCAGTTGGAAGAGGAATGGGGGGCCACAATGTTCCCAGTCAAGAATCAGATTCTCCTACAAAGGAAGAAACAAAGAATGGATGTAGGGATAGACTACTAGCATGTTTTGATACAGCAGCAGAGAGAGAGAGAGAGAGAGGGAGGGAGGGAGGGAGACAGAGACCATATGTATGAGTGGTTTTGCTTGACAGCAGAAAGAATGGATTAATTAACCAAATAGGGTTCTACCCATTTTCATGGTTTAGTTCTCTTTATGGTGATTAGAAGTCTTAAGGTTAACTTTACAGGTGTCAAGAAAAATGGCTGTCTTCAGTAACTTACCTCCAGCTTTGCAAGAAAGAATCATTAAAATCTCTCATTTGTTTTATTTCTTTGTTCTTGTAAGCCAGTCAGATAGCTGTCCTTTGTCATGTTTGTTCAAAATAAATGATTTGAGTATTTTGTTCATCTATTCAAAAGCAGTGGTCATGGCAGCCACTATTTACTATACAGTCATCATTACCTCAGCTACTGCGCTAAGGGCTTTACATGGAACCTCTTTTCTATCCTTTAGCAAAACTGAGGTAGATGCTGTTATTTCCCCCATTTTGCCAATTACACTGAGGCTTAGGCAAGTTAAGGGAACATTAGAAGATCATATGGGTTAGCAGACACTAGAACTGGGCTTTAAGAACACAGCTCTTAACCACTACACTATTCATTCTGAAATTACCAGTTAAGCAGTGGGATACTCTTGTCCAGAGAGTATGTCACATACCCTTTGGGAAGTGAATAATAATTCCTTATGATCAAAGGCCAGTAGGTTTAAAAATTGCTGTGTTTTCACTCATTCACTGAAATTGAGATGACTTTTCTGAGAAATCTTTTTTGTGAGTTGTAGTCTAAAGTTTTTTTTTTTTTAATTTTGTTCACCTATTTCATTTATCTGTACTTATTCAGCTCAGAAAATTTTTTTTCTGCTGTTTTAAGGATTGTCATAGAATGTCTTTGGTATAAAAATAAGTGCTTAAGTTAAAGTAAAATCATTTTAAAATATTTTAAACATTTCAACCACCTTGGGTTCCCTTAGAGCAGATATCTGAGCTACAAAGTTTTGAATATACATATCTGATCCAAGTTAAGTTGTAGTTTTTATTTTGTTTGGATGAGTGTTGTTACACAAATAGATAAATATGGAAAAAGTAATTTAGAAGCAATTATAGATGAGATGCACTTACAAAGAAATACCCTTTAGACAAATTAGACTGTATCTGTACATTCAGATGAGAAAATGAAGGCCATGAAAGCCATTCTCTTCCTTGTTTCTTCCTCTAGTTATGGAGATGAATTATACAAGAGAACCTGAATATTTTTCTTAAGGAGAATATTTCATGAAGAGAATATTTTTACCTCTTATCCCCAACATCACTTAACTGATTCCTGTTGGTTTCATCCATCTTCAATTCTTTATGATTTTGTGAAAATTCTGCCAGTATGGCAGGCTCTACTTTTAAGAGCACTTGAGTACACTAAATGGAGTTGCAGACATCAGAAGACATGATGATATCCAGGGAGATGACTTCAGGGCTATCTCATTTCATCTCTATCACACAGCACAGTTTTCAAATCAAACATCATTCTGGGACTCTGAGAGCTGATTCTTTCTCTCACTCTGCAAGCAAAACTCGCATTGTCCTTGACATTCAAACATATCATTTACTATAAAATAAAAAAACAAATAACCATGGAAGAACTGATAAGCAAGTCCATATAAGCCAGAATATATTTGTCCTTTTGATTTTGTTGTCTCTGTATGAAGCACTTACAGTATGATAAGCTTAGTGCCAAGTGTTGTAGTATTTGATGAAAAAAAGCAAAACAGACGTCACTATGTTTTTTAGTGCGTAAGGAGATACTTGGGTAGTACTTAAAAACAGAACCATCAATTATCAAAGCAAACAAATGGACAAATATGGGGCACCAAAAGAGAGGCAGTTTTAAGAAGTGTTTGCACAGATAGGTTAAAAAAAAATTAAGTGCTCACGATAAAACAACCTATTTTTTGTGTTCACAAAAAGAAAATATATTAAAGCCAGTGCGATCATGCATTCACAAAGAATGCAGATACTGTATACTGAAATTTCAGTTTGTTATACTTAAAATAGTGAAAGTTAATAGGTTCAGAATAAAAATTGATTTTCCTTTTCCAAACTTGTAATCTATAAATCATTTGTAACTACTTATCAGGTGTGTTAGATTAATTTTTCTTTTTGATTTTAAAAGTCACAAATTTACATAACTGCATATGAAAAACCCGCATCATTGGAGGAAGTTAGGAAGACCCTCAGTTCACCTCCTCGCATGGAAACACCAAGTCCATACCTACATGTAGAGCAATTTCTCTTGAAGAACTAAGGGCTGATCGATTAGCTTCTGCACAACAAACGATAGAGGGACCTTACAGAGAAGGGTAGTAGAGACGGAGACAGAGTAACAACAGGAGCCATACCCCCAACACTGCAAACTGTAGCAGGGAGGGATATCACTGAGTGGCCCGTGTGCAGATTTAATCACTCTGGGGCATCGCAAAGAAAAACACAAACAGTGGTTTAAAAGGCAACTAGACTATAAGTAAAGAAAATCCATGTACTAACTGTAGAGCATTCACCAAATGGGTGGGGAAGTGCTAGAACTCTCTCTAGGGTCAGAGTTGCTGGTGAGAGCCATTTTTGTATTTCCCTTCCAACTTGAAGAGCATGCAGGAGAAGGGTCCAGGCCCTCTAGCTGACCTGCTAGGACTTCCCCTTGGGCCCCACCTTGGGCTTCTCCACTGCAAGCAATGGAGCCTGCTTAAGATTCTCTCTCTCTTCCTCCCCTCTGCCCCTCCTCACCCTCTCTCTCTCTCAAAGTAAATAAATAACATTTAAAATGGCATCCCAGACCCCTAGCCCACACCAGCTCCAGTCATCCTGCCAAGGCAGTGCCAGATAGTATACTTTGGCAGGCCCCGTGGCCTGCACTTGATCCAGCCATCCCACCAAGGTGGCCCCAATATGGCACACTTCAGGACCCACGTACTCCAGCCCCCACTGTCTCACCAAGGCAGCCCTGTCAAAGTTCATACCAGGATACCCTACCCCATTCTCATTCCCCTTGTCTCCCATCAAGGCAGTCCCAGAAAGGTATGCCCCAAGATCCTTAGCCCTTGCCCACTTGAGGTCCAGCAGCTTGACAAAGCTTCCAAACTACACACAGTCTATGCAGGTATCATTTCTATACCAGTCCTTTTTCAATACTGGGAGAGGTAACTGTTCTGCCTCATAAAAACACAGAAAGTCAAACAAAGTGAGGAGATAGGAATGTGTTCCAAACAAAAGAACAAGGTAAAACCCCCTATAGGGGTGGGGGTGGGATGGGGGGGGACCCTAATGAAATAGAAATAAGTAACTTACCTGATAAAGAGTTCAAAGTAATGGTCACAAAGATGCTCACCAAGCTTAGGAAAAGAATGGAAAAGCAGAATGGGAACTTCTGAATCACTATGAATGAATCACCAGCAGATAAAATGTTAGAGAAGAATGGATCAGCAATCTGGAAAACAGAGTAGCGGAAATCACCCATTCAAAACAGGACAAAGAAAAAAGAATTTTTAAAAGTAAGATAGGTTAAAGGACTTTTGGGGCAACATCTAGCATACTAACATTCATATTATAGGTGTCCCAGAGGAGAAGAGAGAGAAAGGGGCAGAAAACTTATGTGAAGAAATAGTGGCTGAGAACTTCCCTAACCTGAAAAGGAAATAGAAATCCACGTTCAGGAAGCCCAGAGGTTCCCAAACAAGTTGAACTCAAAGAGATCCACCAAGACATACAATTAAAATGGCAAAAGTTAAGGGTGCCTGGGGGGCTCAATTGGTTAAGCGTCTGACTTGATTTTGGCTCAGGTCATGATCTCACTGCTGGTGAGTTCGGGCCCCACCTTGGGTTTCTCCACTGCAAGCAATGGAGCCTGCTTGGGATTCTGTCTCTCTTCCTCCCCCTCTGCCCTTCCTCACCTTCTCTCTCTCTCAAAATAAATAAATAACATTTAAAATGGCAAAAGTTGGGGTGCCTGGGTGGCTCAGTCGGTTAAGTGGCTGACTTTGGCTCAGGTCATGATCTCACGGTCCTTGAGTTCAAGCCCCGCGTTGGGCTCTGTGCTGACAGCTCAGAGCCTGGAGCCTGCTTCAGATTCTGTGTCTCCCTCTCTCTCTGTCCCTCCCCTGTTCATGCTTTGTCTCTCTCTGTCTCAAAAATAAATAAAACATTAAAAAAAATTTTTTTAAATGGCAGAAGTTAAAAATGGAGAATCTTAATGGCAGCAAAAAAAAAAACACAAATAGTCACATACAAAGGAAAACCCCATAAGTTATCAGCTGGGTTTTCAGCAGGAACTTTATAAGCCAGAGGAAGTAGCAGGATATATTTAAAGTGATGAAAGGAAAAACTTATACACAAGAATATTCTGCCAGTAAGGTTATCATTCAGAATTGAAGGAGAGATAAAAGAGTTTTCCAGACAAGCAAAATCTAGAGGAGCTTATGACCACTAAACCAGCCTTAGAAGAAATGTTAAAGAGCCTTCTTTAAGTGCAAGAGAAAAGGCCATAACTAGAAATAAGAAAATATATTCAAGAAATAAATCTCACTGGTGAAGGCAAATATATAGTAAAAGCAGTGGATTAGCCTCTTAAGCTAGAGTTAAGGTTAAAAGACAAAAATAGAAATATTAGCTGTAACAGCAATAAATAAATGATGGATACACAAAATAAAAGGTGTAAAATATGACATCAAAAATATAAAATGTGGTAGGGGAGAGTAAAAGTGTAGTGCTTTTATTTATTTACTTTTTTAAGTAGGCTCCATGGCTTGAACTCCACTCACGACCCTGAGACCGAGTTGGATGCACTACCAACTGAGCCAGCCACGTGCCCTGCAGTGAAGTGCTTTTAGAACCTGCACAACTATCAGCTTAAAATAGACTTGAATATATATGTTAGTGTATATGAATCTCATGGTAACAGCAAACCAAAACCTGCATTAGATACACAAAAAATAAAGAGAAGACAGTCCAAACATAACAGTAAAAGGGGGGGGGGGGGGGGCAGAGTGCAAGATGAGAAGAAAGGAAAAGAGAAGAACTACAAAAACAACAAGAAAACAAGTAACAAAATCGCAGTATCAGGAATTACTTTAAATGTAAATGGACTAAATCCTCCAATCAAAAGACATAGGGTGGCTGAATGGATTTAAAAACAAACAACCCCCCCCAAACAACATCTATTTAAATGCTGCCTACAAGAGACTCCCTTCAGATCCAAAGACGTAGACTGAAAATGAACGGATGGAAAAAGATATTCCATGCAAATGGAAATGAAAAGAAAGCTGAAGTAGCAATATTCATATTAGACAAAACAGACTTTGTAACAAAAGACAAAGAAGGACAGTACATAATAAAAGGATTATTCTGAGAAGATTTAACATTTGTCAATATTTATGCAGCAAACATAGGAACACCTAAATATATAAAACAAATAGACATAAAGGGAGAAATTGATAATAATACAGTAATAGTAGGGGACTGTAATACCCCACTTACATCAATGGATAGATAATCCAGACAAACTCAGTAAGGAAACATTGGGTTTAAACAACACATAGACCAAATGGACTTAATAGATATATACAGAACATTTCATCTAAAACCTGCAGAATGCACAACCTTTTTTTTTTTACTATTTTTTTTAATTCTAGTATTAACATATAGTCCTTTATTAATTTCAGGTGTACAATACAGTGATTCAAAAATTCTATACATTACTTAGTGCTCATCATCATAAGTGTACTCTTTAATCCCCATCACCTATCCCACCTACCTCCCCTGTGATAACCAAGAGTTCTCTAGTTTTGTCTCTCTCTCTTCCTGTCTTTTCCTCTGTTCATTTGTTTCTTAAATTCCACATATGAGTGAAATCATATGGTATTTGTCTTTTCTGACTTTTTTCACTTAGCATTATACTATCTAGCTCCATCTGTGTTGTTGCAAATGGCAAGATTTCATTCTTTTTATGGCTGAGTAATATTCCACTGTGTGTGTGTGTGTGTGTGTCTGTGTGTGTGTGTGTACACCTCTTCTTTATCCATTCATCAATCAAGGGACACTTGAGCTGCTTCCATAATTTGGCGATTGTAAATAATCCTATAGTAAACATAAGGGTTGTGTGTATCCCTTTGAGTTATTGTTTTTGTATTTTTTTGGTAAATACCCAGCAGTGCAATTACTGGATCATAGGGTAGTAGAAAAATTCCCAGTAAACAATCTAACTTTACACCTAAATGAACTGGAAATAACAAACAAAGCCCAAAGTTAGTAGAAGGAAGGAAATAAAGATCAGAGTAGAAATAAATAAAATAGAAACTTTAAAAAAACAACAAACAAAAGATCAACAAAACTAAGCACTGATTCTTTGAAAAGATAAACAAAATCAATAAACCTTTATCCATACTCCTCAAGAAAAAAAGAAGGTTTAAATAAAATCAGAAATCAAAGAGGAGAAATTGCAACTAATGCCACAGAAATGCAAAGAATCCCAATACTTTATAAACAATTATATATCAACAAATTAGACAACCTCAAAGAAATGGGTAAATGTGTAAAAATATACAATCTTGCAAGATTGAATCATGAAAACATAGAAAACATGAACACACCAATTACTAGTAGTAAAATTGATTCAGTATTTTAAAGCCTCCCAACAAACTAAAGTCACGTCCAGTGGCTTCACAGGTGATTTCTACTGAACATTTAAAGAGTTAATACCTGGAGCACCTGGGTGGCTTAGTTGGTTAAACATCCGACTTCAACTCAGGTCATGATCTCACGGTTTGTGAATTTGAGCCCCACGTAGGGTTCTGTGCTGACAGCCTGGAGGCTGCTTCAGATTCTGTCTCCTCCTCTCTCTGCCCCTCCCATGCTCATGCTCTGTCTCTCAATAAAAAATAAGTGTTAAAAATTTTTTTTTAATAGTGAATACCTGTCGTCCTCAAGTCATTCCAAAAAAATTGAAGAGGAAGGAACACTTCCAAACTCATTTTATGAAACCAGTATTATGGTAATACCAAAGCAGACACACTACAAAACAAAACAAACTACGGGCCAATATTACCCATAAACATAGATGTAAAAATCCTTAACAAAATATTAGCAAATCAGATTTTAAAATAACATTAAAAGGATCATATTCATCAAGTGAAGTGGAATCCATTTCAGGATAATAGAATATTGTATGTTAACCATACTTTATTTAAAAGAAAAGAAAAAAGAACAATTAGCATAGCCTTTCAATTCCATTGTTCTGAGAAATATTTCTAAAGCTTATTTTGATGAAGTCTCCCCATAATATTTCAAGGAAAAATTAACTGCATAAAAAAATAAGTAAAATTTTCCTTCATTTTAACCTGTCAAATGAAGAAAGAATGTAATTTCCAAAATCCATCAGACTCACACCCAGAAGTGAGTTTACACCTCCCATGCCTATCTCAGTTCATTAGTCTCCCCCTTTCCACTATGGATGTGTTCCAAAACCCACAGAGGGTGGCTGAAACTGCAGATAGTACTGTATTCTATGTGTACTATGTCTATTTTCTTATATAGACAGCACAGTAAGAGATGAACAATTACTGATAATAAAACAGAACAGTTATAACAGTACATTGTAATAAAAGTTACATGAATGTGGTGTTTCTCTCAAAAAACCTTATTGCACCATACTCCCCCTTCTTGTGATGATATAACATGAAATGCCTGTGTGATGAGACAACATGAGGTGAATGCCATAGGCATTGTAATACAGCATTAGGCTACTGTTGAGCTTCTGACCATACATCAGAAAGAGGATCATCTGTTTCCAGGCCATGGTTGGTGACAGGTAATTGAAACCGCAGAATGTGAAACCACAGACAAGGGGGGACTGTAGTGCTCTTGAAACACCACCGAAAACTGGGTACATGACAGAATCCAAATGTGTTTATACAAGTGTTTGGTCTTCATGGATACTGAATATAAAATCCCTCAGTAACAGATACCTTGCTTTTTTGAGTACTTAATGTGTATTTTATATGTTAAACAAAAGAATGTTATTTCTTCTATTTTTTAAGTTTTTTTTAAATTTTTCTTAATGTTTATTTTTGAGAGAGAGACAGAGAGTGGAGGGGTGGGGGCAGAGAGAGAAGGAGGCAGAGAATCCAGGCTCTAGCTGTCAGCACAGAGCCTGACATGGGGCTTGAACCCACAGACCACAAGATCATGACCTGAACTGAAGTCAGGTGCTCAACCAACTGAGCACCCAGACACCCCTTTTAAGTTTTTTTTAAACCAACTTTATTGAGATGTAATTTACATGCCATACAATTCACTCATTTAAATTGTACAATTCAATAGTTTTTGTATGTTACAAATTGTCTTTTTTTTTGTTTCAAGATTTTATTTAAATTCTAGTTAGTTAACATATAGTATAATATTTGTTTCAGGAGTAGAATTAATGACTCATCACTTACATATAACACCCAGTGCTCTTCATGTCAAGTACCCCCCTTAATACCCATCACCCATTTAGCCCATCCCTCCCACCCACTCCCCTCCAGCAATCCTTAGTTCTCTATAGTTAAGAGCGTTTTTTATAGTTTATCTCCTCCTTTTTTTTTCTTTCCCCTATGTTCATCTGTTTTATTAAGTTCCTCATTTGAGTGAAATCCTATGGTTATGTCTTTCTCTGACTGACTCATTTCACTTAACATAATACACTCTAGCTCCATGTTGTTGCAAATGGTAAGATTTCATTCTTTGTGATGGCTGAGTAATATCTATTCCATTGTGTGTGTGTCTGTGTGTGCATGTATATACATATATGTGTTAGTACATACATATATGTACATACATATACATGTACACACAGACACACACACACACCACATCTTCTTTATCTGTTCATCAGTTGGTAGACATTTGGGCTTTTTCCATAATTTGTCTGCTGTTGATAATGCAGTTATAAACATCAGGGTGCATGTGACCTTTTGAATCAGTAGTTTTATATTCTTTGGGTAAATACCGAGTTGTACAATTGCTGGGTCATAGGGTAGTTCTATTTTTAACTTTTTGAGGGACCTCCATACTGTTTCCCAGAGCAGCTGCACCAGTTTGCATTCCCACCAACAGTGTAAGAGGTTTCCCCTTTCTCCGCATCCTCACCAGCATCTGTTGTTTCTTCTGTTGTTAATTTTATCCATTCTGACAGGTGTGAGGTGATATCTCATTGTAGTTTTGATTTGTATTTCCCTGATGATGAGTGATGTTGAACATCTTTTCATGTGTCTGTTAGCCATCTGAATTTCTTTAGAAAAATGCCTATTTCTGTCTTGTGCCCATTTCTTCACTGAATTATTTGTTTTTTGGGTGATAAGTTTGATATGTTCTTTCTAGCTTTTGGATACTAATCCTTTATCACATATGTCATTTGCAGATATCTCTTCCCATTCTGAAGGTTGCCTTTTAGTTTTGTTGACTGTTCCTTCACTGTGCAGAAGCTTTTATCTTAATGACCTCCCAGTAGTTCATTTTTACTTTTGTTTCCCTTGCCTGCAGAAACGTGTCTGGTAAGAAGTTGCTATAGCCAGTGTTAAAGAGGTTGCTGCCTGTGTTCTGTTCCAGGATTTTTATGGTTTCCTGTCTCAATTTTAGGTCTTTTATCCATTTTGTACTTATTTGTGTGTATGGTGTGAGAAAGGGTCCAGTTTCATTCTTCTGCACATTGCTATCCAGTCTTCCCAACGCTTTTGTTGAAGAGACTTTTTTCCATTGGATATTCTTTCTTGCATTGTCAAAGATTAGTTGACCATAGTGTTGTGGGTCCATTTCTGTGTTTCCCCTGTTATGTTGATCTACATGTCTATTTTTTGTGTTAGTAGCATACTGCCTTGATGACTACAGCTTTGTAATATAGCTTGAAGTCCAGGATTGTGATGCCTCCAGCTTTGCTTTTCTTTTTAAAGATTACTTTAGTTATTCAGGGTCTTTTGTGGTTCCATACAAATTTTAAAATTGTTTGTTCTAGCTCTGTGAAAAATGCTGGTGGTATTTTGATAGGGATTGCATTAAATGTGTAGATTGTGGGGCATTTGGGTGGCTCAGTCAGTTAAGCGTCCGACTTCAGCTCAGGTCATGATCTCACATGGACTCTGTGCTTACAGCTCGGAGCCTGGAGCCTGCTTCAGATTCTGTCTCCCTCTATCTCTGCCCCTAACCACTCGAATTCTGTCTCTCTCTCTCTCTCAAAAATAAATAAACATTTAAAATAAATAAATGTGTAGATTGAGTACAGGATATAAAATCAATGTACAGAAGTCTGTTGCATTTCTTTTTTATTTTTTTTTTATTTTTTTTTCAACGTTTATTTATTTTTGGGACAGAGAGAGACAGAGCATGAACAGGGGAGGGGCAGAGAGAGAGGGAGACACAGAATCGGAAACAGGCTCCAGGCTCTGAGCCATCAGTCCAGAGCCCGACGCGGGGCTCGAACTCACGGACCGCGAGATCGTGACCTGGCTGAAGTCGGACGCTTAACCGACTGTGCCACCCAGGCGCCCCTCATTTTCTAATTCTAAAAAGTTTCAGAAGAGAGAATATGTATGACCGTGGATGGAAAGGTATTTTTGAGGTGCTCAGAATTAAGAATTTTACTATTATATTTAAAAATAGTACAATGCTGGGCACCTGGGTGGCTCAGTCTGTTGAGCATCCAATTCCTGATTTGGGCTCAGGTCATGAGCCCAAGTCATGGGATTTAGCCTCCATCAGGCTCCGTGCTGAACATAGGGCTTGCTTGAGATTTCTGTCTCTCTCTCTCTCTCTCTCTTTCTCTCTCCCCCCCACCCCTCCCTCTCTCCTTTCCCTCCCCCTTCCCTCCCTTTCTCCTTGTACCACCCCTTTCCCTCCCTCCTTCTTTCTCTCCCTCTTTCCCTATCCCCGAATCATGTGCTCTCTTTCTAAAAAAATGTTTTAATAACAAATAGTACAATGCTAATTAAAAGAAATTATCCCTCAGTTTAGTGCTCTTGTAGTTGTCACTATGATCCAAATTGCAAGGTTAACAAGGAGCCCTCTACCCACCATATGCCTTGAAATATCAGCAAGTTCTTAATAAGTAAAAGAGGTAGTGTTAGGAGCACAATGCAGAAATCAACAGCTCCCATCAGGTAAGTGTGACTGGTGAAATGTAGATTGCAGTAGGAGTGTGTATTACACACTCATAAGCACCATCAGTGCTTATACAAATATGATCACAAAGACATAAAATAAGGCTTATATAAAGAGTTTTCAAATGGTGGTGATGATAAATAAAATACAAAATAAAACTGTGGGGGCACCGGGGTGGCTCAGTTGGTTGAGGGTCCAACTTCGGCTCAAGTCATGATCTTGTAGTTAGTGGTTCAAGCCCCACATCAGGCTCTGTGCTGAGAGGTTAGGGCCTGGAGCCTGCTTCAGATTCTGTGTCTCCCTTTCTCTCTGCCCCTCCCCCACTTGTTCTCTCTCTCTCAAAAAAATAAATAAATAAACATAAAAAAAAAACTGTGTTTTTACTCTCAATGTATTTACTGAAAAAGTTGTATATAAATGTCTTTGTATGGTTGTTCATATACTACACACATTTATCTAATACATGTACATTTACAAACATGCATATACGTGTCATTTTATATTCGCACAGCTACAGTTGAGATTTGTGTTTTTAACTATGTTGACCAAAGGTTCCTACAGTAGAATAGGAAAATACTTAGCCCTATTGAAGGTGACAGTCTTGGCAAATAGAGCTCTCTTCTTTTTACCACCCCTTTAGAGAGTTTATTGTGCACTTTTCTGCAATAAGATGGGAGATCCAGTCCAAAAATTCATAAAATATTAGACAGTCACAAGAAAGTAGGGCCTGAAGTACCAGTAAATGTTAAAAAGGAAGGAAAGAAGGGAGGGATGAAACCTACTCTGACAAATAGGCTGAATTTGCCGTATTTAATAGTATATCGAAGAACCAGAGCCTGTGACTGCTTTTAATCTGCAGGCCTTACTGCTGTGAATCATTTTTTTACATCTAGCTCAGGAATCTATTATATTCTTAGGCTCAGTTTCTAAGGGAAGAGATAAGAAATCAGGCTGTGTTCCAGACATTTGGAAATATGACTGTGTTCCAAAGTCCATTTGTGTGTGGATTTGATCAGAAACCCATGAATTCTAAGGAACAATTCATAGCTTGATGCAAGGCTCAATCCTGTGACCTTGTGGCTCAAGATGTGGGGAATAAGGTATAACTTCTCTAATGGAACTACAGAGAGAACTACTAAATCTGCTGTCAATATAAGTGACACTCATTCTTCACCTTACTTATTCAGCAAGTATTTCTTGAACCCTTATGTATCAGGTAACATGGAAATCACTAGGAATAAAAGATGTACCAGAAAAAAATCTCTACCTTGAGTAGGTCACTGTGCAGTAGAGGAAGGAAAATACATTATAAACCCTTAGACATATAATGAGATGGGAAGTAACGATAGTAGGCTTTTGTTATCCTCTGACAGCATAGTGATCTGATTTTGCTACAGTCAAGATTTACAGAGGAGATGATGCCGAATGTGAATCTTGATGCCTGTGTGTAGGAAAATGAAGGTGGAAAGTAACAGTCTAGACAGAGACGATAATATGGGAAAAGCATAAGAGCATGTCCTACTCTGACCCTGCATTTCTTGTGGACTGGCCCATGGCACGTGGGGAGAAATAGCAAGAAAAGGTTGCCATGATCAGAAGGGGTAGAACGTACCACAGTAAGGAGTTTGATCTTCATGGTACAGACAGTGGGAAGCTATTGCAGCATTTAAATAGGGGAGAGATCCGATTAGGTGAGATTTCAGACAGTAGAGAAGATGGAGTGGAACTTGGCTGGGGGCAGGAGGACGTGTTAGAAGACTGTCAGAAGAGTTCAGATGAGAGGTGGTAAGGGTGGAGGGTGTAGGAACTGCACATACTTGGAGGACAGACTTGAGGGACTTGTGGCTATTTAAATGTGGGTGTTCTGGATCACACTCAGGTTTTTAATTATGAGACACAAAAGAACACTAGGCTTGACAGGAAACCCAGAGATTAAACTCTAGGTGTGTTCAGTTTGATGTACTTATGAAGCATGCAGAAAATTGGGCATTTGGAAGTATGGGTCTGGCTACAAACTGGAGAAACAGGTCACAGAGTCTTTGCATATCAATGATAGTAAAGGTCACATAGGGTGATGCTTCCCCGCAAAAGTGTGGAGTAATGAAGGACCATTGCCAAGAACAGAAACAAAGGAGAAAGGACCAAGAGGAGAAAGAAAAGACTAAGGACCACCAGTCTGGGAAAAGGAGGAAACATAAAGGGAGTAGTGTCAAGGGATAAGGAAATGCCAGGAAAAAGGGAAACATTTTTAGTAAATTTTACCACAGAACAATAAATTAATACTAGAAAAGCACCCAGAATTAACAACAAGATGACCACTGGCAGTCTCTCTGAGAGCAGCTTTAGTGGAGTGGTGAGGCATGACTTGCCTCATGAAGTCAGTGCCAATAGGTCCCCAGCTTTTTAAAATTCATTTACAACCATTTACTTAAGTCCTCCAGCACTTTTTTTTTTTTTTACATTCACACAAGTTCCCTACTTACACAGTCCAAATAAGACAGAGGTGTCACCTGACATCCACACTGTGGCCAAGAAAGAAGGCAAGTGTCCTAGAGTTCTCTTTGTAGTGTTCATGGGGAAACCCATTCGTGCAGAGGGCTACAAGCAAGGCAGGTTGTTGTCCCCTCACCTCCCAGTTAGGGTAGTCTCTGGTCAATTTGGTTCCAAGTCACCTACTGAAAGCAGCAGGGCAGTAAACAGTGAGAAGGGGATGGTAGGGAAAGTCTAGAGTAATTGTCATGGGGCACATAGTGACATTAGTGCACAAAGTAGGGTGTTAAATTCATGCACAAGGAACAAGCGAATGAACACAGTTTCCCACAGAGAGTGGAAGTGGGCCTGTACCAGCAGATTACCGTCACAGCTGCAGTTGCCATCGCCAATTGTCTGAAAGTTAGGCCACGCCAGCGAGAGGCATTTTAAGACCAAACATTGTTCTTAATGCTCCATCTCATTGGGCTTAATGACACATACTTAAAAACAAATGGACCATTCTCTAGAGGGCTGAGTTCACACTTGACTTCACAGAGTAGAAACTAAAAATGTTCTGAATTAACCCAAATCAATTTTTTAAAGATTTGCTGAGGAGAGAGGAAAGGGCACCTTTGGTTGAGACCCTGGCGCCATATGAAACATGTAAACACTTGATTAAATGAAAATAGGCCATCCCTTCTCTCCTTTAGACACTAAGCTTTTATCCTGCTCTTTTTTTTTTACTTTAATTGGAAACATTTTAAAGTTTCAGAACCAGTTTTGTTCTAAATAAGTGAACACATTTTTCTCCCTTTCTAAAAACGTCAGAGATTGCAAGCGTAAATCTTTCTTCTCTTCAACTATCAAGTAATGAACTGTTTGGTTCCAATTGTAATTATTATCTAGATTATATATTTTCCCATGTGTTGTTGGAATGTCTAATATGCTCTGCATTCAGTTCCCCTAGCAGTTTCTAGAAGAACATCATTGGCCATCGTATAACTTCCCCAGGTGAAAGTATCCACAGCCAAGAACAGTAGCATGAATTCTAGGCACGTTTATTTACCACACATTGTCTCCAAATATCATAATGTCCTATTAAGAAATTTTGCAGGATGTGATTTAAAAGAGGGCCCTCTCGGCACCTGTTGGGATGAGCACTGGGTGTTGTATGGAAACCAATTTGACAATAAATTTCATATTAAAAAAATAATAAAAATAAAAGAGGGCCCTCTCTTACTGTGGCTCTTTTCTTTAGGCTTCAAGGAAATTAGCCCTTCTAGCTGGTGTCTCTGAAAGTGAGTTATCAAAATTTACTAACCAATTTCATTTGGGTTGTGGCCTGAATGTTTGCAAATGTCAGCTTTAGCCTCTGGCAGTTTAAAAGCCGAGCTCAGCTTAAGGTATCCTCTAGCAATTAGGTTTACCTTCTTTTTATTTCATTCTCATCATGACTCAGATATTCACTTCACTCCACCCACCCCTCCCCAAATTATTCTCCAGAAATGGGCAGAACAGGCTAATGAACCTACAGTAATGCCTTGATTTATAGAGTTGTCATGCTGATTTATTCAATATACATGTATTGAGGAACCAGCCTACAATGGGGTGTAGCAGATAAGAGTTGATAAACATGGTCTTTTTTCCCTTGGGATACAGTCTTCACAGTCAATTTGTAAACCAGTCAGTAAAGAACATTGGAGTTCTATGATGGAGATGTGCACAGTGCACGGAAGTGGGCCATCTCTTCATCAACTGTACTACATATTGATTTGTAAAATAGCGTGTATCAGTAGGGAGGAATCCCCATTTTGTTGAATTCATTTGGCAATTCCTTTTATAAAGCACAGTCCTTTTGCAAATACCTTCTTAGTTCATTTCTCTTGTAAATCTAGAGCATCTTAAAGTAGGGCACACTTATAATTCTTGTCCTTGAAATCAGCATGCAAGAGTAAATATTTGTTAGATGTCACAGCATTGTAATCTGTTTTAAACTGTTAAAGTTTGTGTGAATTAAGAGTTAGCGTATATGTATTTCATTTTCTTTCATGTAGAATCTTGCAGCTGGGTAGTTTCTTAGAGATCATATGCTCTTGAGATGGAAAACTTGAAGTCCAGAATTTAGGACTCACTCCAGTCCACAGTGTGAAAGAAGATAAGTGGGGCCTAATTTGCCAGTTTGCTTTTCACACAAAAATGTTTTCATCTGTGTTTAGAGTATTCTTAGGACCATGGATCTAGCACCAATATATTTAAGTTCTCAGCTTTTATATGTATAAAACATGACGTAAATTCATCAGGTCATGTTCAAGAAAGCCTTACAGAATAAATTGTGAATTAAAAAATAGATGTTATTCTCTTTTCATGCCATTTGTTAGAGCCACAGTTATGATACATGCTCTCTAAAAGGTCAATTAGCAGATTCCTCAGGATATTTAAAGTTCCGTGTCACCTTCTAAATGTCATGTTGAAGATAGAAATATTGTTACATTTGGGAGAATTGTTTGCCATAATATAGCCTATATGATGAAAAAAATGCAGGTCAAGAATGAGGGAGTGGTAGGGAATTTTATCTTGCTTCTGGAAGCCTGAGTGTCTCTAAGTCCAGATGACTGTCTGTCGTGGCAAGAAAATGGAATACTGTTTAATATTTGGCCTCTTTTCCCTGACTGACCCACATGAACCAGTATGGAGGACAAGTGTGGAGAGTAGAGAGGACAGCTTCTGGAGTTTTTCTCAACAAGGGAAGGGCTGCACATTAACTGTGGTGTATTCTAGAAGAGGTTGGAAAGTAGAAAGAGAAGAAAATAACCAATGGAACAGGGTGTTCATGCTGGTGAAGAGATCGAGATGAAAAGCCCTGGTGGAGGGATGACCTTTTGCAGAGCCTGGAAGAAAAGAGGTGAAGATAGACCTGGCTGTCGAGATCTTTGTTATGTCTGGGTTTAAAGCTGAGAATGTTCCTGTCTCATCCCTTCAGTTTTCACTTCGAGCCAGGCAAGGCCATCTTCTAAGAGATGTGGGGGGTGTGGGGGGGATAGGTTTGGGGTCAGAGAGAGTTGGTGTTTGGGGCATCAGTTGTGGAAGTGGGGAAAGGCACTGACTGACAGGTAAAAGTTCCCTGGTAGCAGTGAGGATCCAGCTGTGGTTGGCTGAATACTATGAATGTGTACTTTTATCAGTGTGCCTGGATGTGTTAATTCTCCATCAGTATGGAAAACCTAGATATAGAAGGAAAAGAACAAAGACGGCTGGAAAGCGTCAAACGTTAAAGTGTATAGAGCGATGTATAGAAGGACCAAAATACAAAGATTTGGAGGGTCTGGTGAGAGTGGTAACAAGATTCACCATGAAAGTTTTGACAGATGAGGACAAAAAGCCATGGAGTGAGTGAAAGATCAGAAAGAAGGGAGTGTAGAAGGTCTCTGAGGTAGCAAAGCAGTTGTCTTAGAGTAAGGAAGTGAGATCTTTAAGGAAAGGAATGAGAAATACGCATGTAGGGTCAGAGTATGTGTTCCAGATCAGGGATCAGCAAACTTCCTATAAAGGGTCAGATAGTAAATATTTGTGGCTTTGCAGGCCACATGGATTCTTGGTTCTGCTGTTGAAGCTTGAGAGCCATCATAGACAGTAAGCAAACAAAGGGGCATGGCTGTGTTCTAGTAAAACTTTATTTGCAAAAACAGGTGGTGGTAGTGGTCTCATTTGTCTCAAGGACTATAGTTTGCTGACCTCTACATTATGACAATTTCCAGTATGTGGGCAGAGTTAAGTAGAAGTGCATACTATTAGAAAACAGGGGGCTAAGGTGCTTCAAGATTAGTTTATTGACTACAAACCATCCAGATCGAACAGACATTTAGAGAAAACTCCACTACCAATAGAATATACACTCCTTAAGTGCACAAGGAACGTTCTCCAGGATAGATCACATGCCAGGCCAGAAAACAAGCCTCAATAAATTTTAAAAATATGAAATCATACTGAGTATATTTTCCATTAGCATTGGAGTGAAATTGGAGGGGTGCATGAGTGGCTCAGTCGGTTGAGCATCCAACTTTGGCTTAGGTCATGATCTCACAGTTCGTGGGTTTGAGCCCATGTCAGGTTCTGTGCTAACAGCCCAGAGCCTGGAGCCAGCCTCAGATTTTGTGTCTCCCTCTCTCTCTACCCCTTCCCTACTTACAGTCTGTCTCAAAAATAAACATTAAAACAATTTTAAAAGAAATTAGAAATCACTAACAAAGAAATTTGGGGAATTCACCAAGATGTGAAAATTAAATAATACTTCTTAATCTGGTGGGTCAAAGAAGTCACAAGGGACATTAGAAAATTCTTTGAAATGAATGAAAATGAAGACCAAACATACCAAATATGGGATGCAGTGTTCAGAATGAAATTCATAGCTATAACTTCCTACATTAAGAAAGAAGAAAGCTGTCAAATCAAAAAGCTAATCTTCCATCTTAAGACAGTAGACGTGTAAGAAAAAGGAACAGTAATCAAAAGGGTCTGAAATGGGCTAAGGAGATGGAATAGAAATAAAGCCCAGATAGAGGAGAAAAACAATTTCTCTGTAATAGGAGCAGAGGGAAAGTAGGATGGTTTCTGTGTTTGCTGTAAGTGTATAAAGTTCCCATCTTTACCATTTTCATCTGTTTTCTTTGTGAAGCTGGATATGAAGTGACAAAAAGGCATAGAGCTTTGGAGATTTGAAGAATACTCCTTGTGTCGTATGGTTGAAAAAAGTCCTTGTATGGATGGAATTGACTAGAGGGAATTATTAAGAATGTCAGGCCATTGAGGATCCTTTTGAGGCTGGCAGCAGTGTATTAGAGAGGAACTACTGATCTACCCTGTTGTGTGATGCCCTCAGCTGCACTTGAGTATACTGGGGAAGGCACAGAAAAGGCAAATGTTCGCACTCATATATGGCCAGGATTTTTGCTTGTCAGCGGAGATAGAAAGATATGGGCAGGGAAATTTAGGATGTGGCTTAGTCAGGCGAGATGGAAAGATAAATGGGCAGGGAAAATTAGGATGGTCAATAAGCTAGAGAAGGATGGAACTAAAAGTAAAAAGCTAATGAGTAGGGAGCAAGTAGAGGGGTCAATTAAGTGGAGATCATATAGGCAAACCAGCTCCTCGAGGGTAGGGAATCTGTTTTGTTTACTAATGTGCCCCAGCCCTCAGAATATTGGCTGGCACATAAGTGGAAAATACTTGTACTGAACGAATCACCATGGCAGAGCGAGAATCATTTATCAGCAAGCTGGAAGAACAGTAGGTTGTGGTCAGGGTCAGAAGCTTGAATGGAGAGTCAGATGGAGGAGGTAAAGTGTCATGAATGAACATCTTGTATGTCTGACATGCACATGTAGTAGGTTTTTGGTAACTGTTAACCTTTATCATTACTTTCTTTGGCCTGTTACAGGAATTATGTTTAAAGAAATAAAGTAGAGTCGTTTCTCTACAATTGGATGAGTTGACCTTTCCCAAATAACTATCACTTAAAGCCATTGGAACAATCAGGGTTGTTAGATTCTACTTTACCTGGGTGGAATCAACCAACCAAATACTAGTAGGAATTACCATCCTTTCGTAATCAGCCTTCTAGCTATGAAGGCCAGAAGCCCAGAGTACTTCGAATGCTACCTGTTGTTCTGTTTAGTCTATCACAAGTGTGGACACTTTTATATTTATAGTGCTGTATCACCTTCCTAAAGTTATGTTGACCTTTCAGTGGGCTTTGAAAGGCCTTTTTTTTCCTTGCTTTTAGTACTGGCATAGCTTACTTTCATGAGTTTTTGCTTTATTGCATTTCACAGAATATTGTGTTTTTTACAAATTGAAGTTTTGTGGCAACCCCGCATTAAGCAGGTCTGTCGGCACTATTTTTCCAGCAGCATTTGCTCCCTTTGTATTTGTCACATTTTGGTAATTCTCAAGATACTTCAGACTTTTTCATCAGTATCCTAGAACCAAACCTTCAGTACTTCCAAGCTATGCCTGAAGGAGTCTGAAATCTCATTTAAAATTAGGGATGGCTGTTTGCAAAGGAAAAGTTTACAGAAGGAGGCTGAAATGATAATCTTGTTTTTAAACAATGCTGTTGTTTTTCCATTTAGCTTAATTAGTCAAAGAAGTATTTTGATTTTGAGAATTCACATCTTTTCTGAATAACTTGCCGTAGTTCTTACCCGGCACCCAGTAGTATAATTACTCGTACACAGTAAAAAAGTCTGTACTGACTGATCTTTAATTGTAAAATAAGCAGTCCTCTGAAATGCTCTTCTCTCTACTTCTTTGCCTGGTAAATTTCTTTTATGATCTACCTCAAATATCTCCTCTCACATTATCTCCAGTGCTTAACAGACAAATGAACAGGATTCAGTCCTTCGAGTCATTCACACTAATTTCTATTACACTGCCATTATTTATTTGTCTATCTGTTCCTGTCCTTGCCTTTTATTTACCAAGGAGTGGGGACTTTGTTTTATTCATCTGAGTGTCTCCAGTGCCTGTGTGTGCCTGCCATGCGGACATACTCCAGAATTGTCTGGCAAATGAGTTTGACAGCAAGAAAACACATTTACAAGTACTTTGCAGACTCGGGTTGGAAAACCTTGCCCTCTAAAGGATTTTGCCTCTTTAGGATTTTCTGCAATTAGGATACTGCTGTTAGGTGAGCAGTGATTAATTGATTATGGCTCAGTGATGCAACCAGTAGATGTAATTAACGTAGAGAAAAGTTAGCCTTTTATTCCTATACCAGCTTATTTTAAGTTAAGCATAACACACACTTGATACTCAGTGTAGGTTTGTTAAAAGTACAGACATCTACCAAGACATTAACAAGGGACCATTATTGGTGTGGTGTTTTTTAACTTTTTTCTTTATATTTTTTTCACTTTTTATTTTCTATTTCAGTATATATATTGGGAAATATATTTTCCATTTTTAAAAGATACGGTATGTAATAGAGACAAGAAATAAATGCTTTGGTACATTTTGGAACCAATCAGCTGGGTCAGATTGGGCCAGTCCATGATGCTTTGGCAACAAATCTCAGTGGCTTAGAAAAGCAAAAGTTTATTTCCTGAGGGACAGCTGGAGTTCTTTTACACCCAGTGTCTCAGATCCAAGCTTCCTCCACCTCTAAGTGGCTTCCAAAGTTGCTGCAGCCAGGGGAGGGACAGATGGAGGAGACTTGCCAGCTCTCACGAGCCTCAGCACACGTCACTTTGCCGTGGCTAAGAAGAGTCACATGGCCCCAAGCTTCCTGCAAAGTACAGTAGAAAATGTAGAAGAATACCAATTGTCTCTAACATGCTATTTGTCACATTTTGGTAATTCTCACAGTATTTCAAGCTTTTTCATTTTATTTACAGTTACTGTAATGAATGTATGTTGGATCCAGACTGTGGTTTTTGCTACAAGATGAACAGATCAACTGTCATTGACTCTTCCTGTGTTCCAGTTAATAAAGCATCGACAAATGAGGCAGCATGGGGCAGGTATGTCATTTATTATATACCATAAGAACATGAAATAAGCTTTCAGAATGAAACCTTTTTATTACTATATTCCCTATGCTATACATTTCATCTTTGTGACTTACTTATTTTATAACTGGAAGTTTATACCTTTTAATCCCTTTCACATTTCACTCATCCCCTCCAACCAAACTCCCCTCAGGCAACCACCAGTTTGTTCTCTGTATTTAAGAGTCTGTATTTTTGTTAGTTTTTTTCATTTGTTTGGTTTTTAGATTCTACATATAAATGAAATCAAATGGTATTTGTGTTTCTTCATCTGACTTACTTCACCTAGTCTGATTCCCACGAGGGCCACTCTTGTTGTCACAGATGCAAGATCTCATTTTTTTAAATATTTGAGTAATATTCCATTGTGTATATATGCCACATCTTTATCCATTAATCTGTTGTTGGACACTTGGGTTGCTTTCATATCTAAACTATTGTAAATAACGCTGCAGTAAACATAGGGGCACATATATCTTTTGAAATTAGTGTTTTCATTTTCTTTGGGTAAATACCTCATAGAGGAATAACTGGATCACATGGTAGTTCTATTTTTAATTTTTTGAGGAAACTCCATGTTTTTCATAGTGGGCCGCGCCAATTTACATTCCCACCAACGGTGCACAAAGGTTCCCTTTTCTCCACATCTTTGTGAACACTTGTTAGATCTTGTCTTTTTGATTCTATCCAATCTGACAGGTGTGAGGTGCTATCTCATTGTGTTTTGATTTGCATTTCCCTGATGATTATTGATGTTGAGCATCTTTTCATGTGTCTCTTGGCCATCTGTATGTCTTCTCTGGAAAAATGTCTGTTTTGATATTGTGCCCATTTTTTTTACATCAGATTGGTTTTTGAGTATTGAGTTTTATAAATTCTTTATATATCTTGGATGTTAACCCCTTTATCAGATATATATCACTTGTAAATATCTGCTCCCATTCACTAGGTTGGCTTTTTGTTTTGTCGGTGGTTTCCTTTGCTATGCAAAAGCTTTTATCTCAGGGATGCAAGTGTGGTTTAATACTGATAAACCATTCATTGTGATATATCACATTAAAAAGAGGAAGGACAAAAACCATATGATTATTTCAGTAGATGCGGAAAAAGCATTTGACAAAATACATTTGTTCATGATAAAAAAAAAAAAAAAACTTTAAACAAAGTGGGTTTAGAAGGAGCATACCTCAAACTAATAAAGTCCATATATGAAAAACCCAGAGCTAACATCATACTCAGTGGGGGAAAACTGAAAGCTTCTCCTCTAAATTCAGGAACAAAAATGTCCACTCTCACCACTTTTACTCAACACAGTACTAGAAATCCAAATTAAAGTAACCACACGAGAAAAAGAAAAGGCATCCAACTTGGTAAGGAGGAAAACTGCCACTATTTGCAGATGACATGATACTATAAAGATTCCACCAAGTAACTATTAAAACTGAAAAATGAATTCAGTAAAGTTGTAGGATGTAAAATTGATATGCATTTTTATACCCTAATAACAAAGCAGCAGAAAAAGAAGAAAACAATTCTATATTCAGTTGCCCCCAAAGAACAAAAGCCTCAAAATAAATGTTACCAAGCAGATAAAAGACCCGTACTCTGGGGGCCCCTGGGTGGCTCACTTGGTTAGACGTCCGACTTCAGCCCAGTCACGATCTCCTGGTCCATGAGTTCAAGCCCCGCATCGGGCTCTGGGCTGATGGCTCAGAGCCTGGAGCCTGCTTCTGATTCTGTGTCTCCCTCTCTCTCTGCCCCTCCCCCGTTCATGCTCTGTCTCTCTCTGTCTCAAAAATAAATAAATGTTAAAAAAATAAAATAAAATAAATAAAAATTAAAAAAAAAGACCCGTACTCTGAAAACTGAGAGACAATGATGAAAGAAATCAAAGATGACATAGACAAAATAGAAAGTTATACCATGCTCATGGATTGAAAGAATTAATATCATTAAAATGTCTATATTACCCAAAGCAATCTGTAGATTCATTGCAATCCCTATCAAAATACCAATTGCATTTCTCACAGAACCAGAACAAATAATCCTAAAATTTGTATTCCTAAAATTTGTATGGAATAAAAAAAGACTTCAAATAGTCAAAGAAATCTTTATAAAAAAGAACATAGCTGGAGGTATCACAATCCCAGATTTCGACAAAGATGGTCCTGGCACAAAAATACACAGATCATTGGAACAGAACAGAAAGTCCAGAAATAAATCCACGTTTTTCTGGTCAATTAATCTATGACAAAGGAGGTAGGAATATACAATGGGGAAAGAGTCTCTTCAACAAATAGTGTTGGGAAAGCTTGAAAGCTGTATGCAAAAGAATGAAACTGGATCGCTTTCATACACCATACACAAAAATAAACTTATAATGGATTAGACACCTCCTAAATGTGAGACCTAAAATCATAAAATTCCTAGAAGAAAACATAGGCAGTAATCTGATATGAGCCTTAGCACTATTTATGGCTATGTCTCCTCAGGCAAGGGATACAAGCAAAAATAAACTTTTGGGAGTACACTAAAATAATGATTTTACCCAGCAAAGGAATAGGTCTTATTTTTTTGTTGTTTATTTCTTTATTTTTATTTATTTTATTTATTTACTTATTTTGAGAAGAGAGAGAGCATGAGCAAAGGAGGGGCAGAGAGAAAGGGAGAGAGAGAATTCCAAGCAAGCTCTGTGCTGTCAGCACAGAAACATATGCAGGGCTGGATCTCACGAACTGTGACATCATGACCTAAATCAAAATCAAGAGTTGGACGCTCAACCAACTGAACCTTCTAGGCACCCAGGAACAATTCTTACTTTTATTTATTCTTACTTTTTAACAGACTTTTTCTTTTTTTAGTTTTATTTTATTTATTTGTTTTGAGAGTGAGAGAGTGAGTGACTGAGGGGAAGAGAGAGAAGGATACAGGGAGTGGGGGGCAGGGGAGGGGAGGGGAATCCCAAGCAGGCTCTGCACTGACAACACAGAGCCAAATGTGGGGCTTGAACTCACAAACCACTGAGATCAAGACCAGAGCCAGAGTCAGACGCTTAACCAACTGAGGCAAGTCTTATTTTTTAAACTTACAGAATGAGTATGTTTATAATCAGTGACTTCAATGACTGCAGTTCTTTTAAACTAGTCTTTTGAACAATCTTTTAAACTGATTTTCATAACAGTATTACTTTCCAGTGTATACAGAAGGGCATGAAACACTGCAGTTGTATGTTACACAAACTTAGAGTAGAAAGCACTCAAGCCTAGACTCCAGGAAATCCAGATTCCAGACCCAACTCTGTCCTAAGCTGTGGGAGTTTGTCTCTTGAGACAAATGTTCCTACATATTCCAAGGCGATTTCTCCCACTGCACATTGTTTAACTGCGCCAGTAATTTTCAAACTCTGAACTTAAGTAAAAGAGAATTTTGAAGTCAACATGAATATCACTTTAAATTCTTTCATGGAACTGTTGTTTTCTTTGAGTACTTTCCTGGAGTTTAGTGAAATTAAGCAATGTAATGATAAAAGTTGGCAGTCATTGGCATGTAATCAGTCTAGAGAGCTATAAACCTTTCTCTTTTTGACAGATTACATTGTGGTAGGCACATAAATGAAATATTTGTATAGAACAAATATTCCCCACATTTATGAACTAATACATATATCTATGCATGCAGAAAATAGGTAAATATTCTTTGATATGGCTTTAATTTCTTATATGTTCTAAATTCCCATAAAAAGAATAATATGCTCTTTTCCTGTCTGCCTCATAGAACTGAAGAAGGCAATGAAATCTGTAAAGTACTTGTAGCTCCTCAAAGCTGTAAAGTATAATGTATCATTATTAATCATAATGCTGTTGTCATTAATCATTTTATTAGGGAATTACTTCAAAGAAGAAGTAAATTATACAGTATTTGACTCAAAATCCAGACTACATTTTAAATATACTAATTACAAAGAAATATGTAAAAGAAATGCAATTATTACTTAAAATCAGAGCTTGAAAAGAGCTTCTTTTAAAAATACCCAGTGTATAATTTTCATCAGCCAAGCTTCATTAGTGAGTTAATTGATTAAATATTTCTGGATGTAATACTTCACAGTTTTAACCCTTATGATTCTTTTTTCAATAGACAAAAACTGAAAGTTTGCTTGTCTAAAATTATGAATATGTCATGAAATTTATCTATGTCATTTCCTGTACTTTGCAGAATTAACTTTAAAACATATTAGAAATGTATACTAATGATAAAGGAGCACTAAAATTAGGCATTTCTCCTGTCCTCAGTAGAAGGTCTTGAGATCAGAGGCCTCAAAAGAGTAGTTTTGTTCTCACTATTTGCACATAACAGATTATACGGGTTCTTAATAGAAATGTATATTATTTCTTTTATGTTAACTTATTCTTATGTGTTATTTATATATTTAGACCATTATTCCTTGATTGCACTCACTACTAGAGAAAAGTGAGGCACAGATTATATGTAGGGAAAAATACAAATAGTTAAACAGTGTGTACAGAGAACTTTTAGGTTTGTAGAATATTCTTAGAATGATCTCAAACTCTCTACCACTCCCCTTCAAAAAAAAGAACAGGCTTTCTCACTCTTCTCTGCGTTGAGTGACGGGCCTCTTCTAGCTTAGCCACTGTGATTGGCTGCTTCAATCTGTGCTAGGAAAAAAGGCAGTTACCTTGAAAAATTCCTACAACAGATTTTCCATTTATAGGTAAATGACATTCATTATATTTTTGTTGTTTGATATCTTTTATACAGTGCCTTGGGATAGAATTCTCAGGGCAAAGTCTACCATTGTCTTGTATTTGCATCTGAGATATACTGTTTATAGATATTTCGGGGTCAAGAATTGGGGAAATTCAGAGCCATATATCCTGGTCTCTAACTGTAGCTATTTCCTGAACAGACACCAGCTGGAATGGTAATACCACTCATGATGGAGATAGTATGATGATTTTGGTGAACTCAGAATTGTCTCAAAATAACGAAAACCATTTGCCTATATAATCAACTATAATAAGCTGTAGGAGTGCCTGGGTAGCTCAGTCGGTTAAGTGTCCGACTCTCAGATTTGGCTCAGGTCGTGATCTCATGGTTCATGAGTTCGAGTCCCGCATCAGGCTCTGCACTGATGGCACTGAGCCTGCTTGAGATTGTCTCTCTCCTAATTTCTCTGCCCCTCCCTGGCTTGTGCTTTCTCTCTCCCTCCCTCCCTCCCTCCCTCCCTCCCTCCCTCTCTCTCTCTCTCTCTCTCTCTCTCTCTCAAAATAAATAACTTAAAAAAATAAGTTGGAAATAAAACTTTAAGTCAGCTGGCATGCTTTTCTAATATCTATGTTGTTAAATTTCAATAGAAAGTTTTTATTTAATCAGTTGTCTGAAGAAGATACATAATTGGCCAATAGGCACATAAAAAACTGCTCAACATCACTAATCATTAAGAAAATGCAAATCAAAACTATAATAGATACCATTTTATACCCATTAGGGTGGCCACTATCAACAACATTGTTGTGGAGGATGTGGAGAAATTGGAAACTGGTACACTGTTGATGGAAATGTAAATTGGTGCAGCCACTATGGAAAACAGTGCAGTGGTTTCACGAAATTTTAAAAAAGAGAATTCTATATCATCTGACAATTCCATTTATGAATATACATCGAAATGAATTGAAGGAAAGGTCCTAAAGAAATATTTGAATGCCTATGTTCACGGCAGAATTATTCATAAAAGCCAAAGATGGAAGCAATGCAAGTGACAGGTGACAGATGCATGGAAAAAGAAAATGTGGCCTATACATTCAATGATGTATCATTCACTTAAGGAAATTATGGCACATAGTACAACATGGATGAATCTTGAAGTCATAAGATAAGTGAAATGAGCCAGTCACAAAAATACATATGGCTCCACTAATATGTGGTACCCAGAGTAGTCAACAGAAAGAAGAATGGTCATTGGCACAGGCAGGGGGAAGTGGTGAATAGTGTGTTGTCGTTTAATGGGTGTGGGCTTTCAGTTTTGCAAAATGAAAGGGGTTTTGGAGATTGCTTCATACATCAAGATGAATACTTACCACTACTAAACCGTACCATTTAAAATGGTTACAATTTGGAGCACCTGCATGGCTTAGTTGGTTAAGTGTCCGACTTCGGCTCAGGTCATGATCTCACAGTTCATGAGTTCGAGCCCCTTATCAGGCTCTGTGCTGACAGCTCAGAGCCTGGAGCCTGCTTCTCTGTCCCTCCCCTCTCGTACTCTGTCTCTCCCTCAAAATAAATAAACGCTAAAAAAATTTTAATAAATGAATAAATAAAATGGTTAAAATTTTAAATGGCAAATTAAGTTGCTAAGTTTTTGGGGTATCTGGGTGGCTCAGTCGGTTAAGCATCCGACTTCCACTTGGGTCATGATCTCAGGGTTACTGAGTTCGAACCCCTTATCAGGCTCTATGCTGACAGCTCGGAGCCTGGAGCCTGCTTCAGATTCTGTGTCCCCCGTCTCTCTATCCCTCCCCCGCTCATGCTCTGTCTCTTTCTCTCCCAAAAATAAATAAACATTAAAAAAATTTTTTAAATGCTAAGTTTTATGTTAATGTGTATTTTACCACAATTAAAAATAAAAAAGTAAAACCCATACAAAATTATTTAGCATACTTCTAGAAAATACACTGAATTGATGGAAAACATTCTCACCCTCTCATCCCTTACACTGCCATATGCATCCCCTACACATGCAAATACAAGTTTCATGCACAGGTGAATTTGAGGGAGATCCCCAGGTGCCACAAATAAGAGCAAGAGCAGCAGCCACAGGGAAATCCGGGAGCCCAGGGAATATCAGAAGGGAAGCAAACCTTGAGAGTGAGAGGCCAGCATTTTAGCTGCTGAGAGAAATGGAGCCCCAGGCTTTGTCTGTGGAGCTATGCAGTGCCGTACAGGCTCTGAAATAGGGACAAGAAAATGTGTCGGGCTGGGCTGGGCTGGGTAAGCTGTAAACTTCTCTGCTGCAGGACCTTGATTAGAAATAGTGTCACACAGGAGAAAGGAAAGCCAGGAGCCATTACTTTGAGGAAATACAGGTTCTCATGTCACAGTGCCTATCCATAGAGCCACCTCAGAAATAAACATGCCGTGGTCAGAACCCAGGACTTCCATGGAAGGCAACTCAGTAAATGTGAGAGGACCATCAGAAGTTACAAACTACATCAATTAATGAGGGAAAGAAGCCAAGTATGACAGAACGGAGAATCAATACCTAAAGAAGCTTGCATTACAAAAAAGATACGAAATTTTAAAATCCGTTTGAAGAAATAAAGGAAATAGTATAATTTTGTCAATTATACTGACAGTTGCACACTTGATGTGTGCAGTGTATGTATATGTGCATGTATATGTGTATACACATATATAACAAATGTCATACTTATGCAAATTTTGCTAAAAATAAAAATAAACCTTGGAAAGCTAAAATTCTAGATAAATAACATAGAATGGGGTATGGGAACTTTTAGAAAAAAAATCCATGTACATTCCTTTGTTTGCAGAAGGAAATGGAGATTATAATTAAGGTTTTCAGCTTGTTAATTATAAGTGTCAAAAATGTGAGTGTAGTCTCTTAAAAATATGTACTAGTTGGGGGGGAATAAAATCAAGCAAACTACTAAGATAAGAGGAAAAACTATAGTTAAGGAAAATCACCAAAAAAATCAAAATTAAATGTAAATGCAATGGTTATTATAATAAAAATAAACCAATTAAACAACCTATGAAAGGCAAATATTCTCATACTGGATTTTTTTAAATGTAATGCTATTTACAAGAGATAATCTGAGAAAGGTTGGAAATGTAGTGAAAAAAATTAGGTGTTAGTCAAGAAGACACAAAAAATACAGACTAGAGAATTTGGAAAACTAACTAATAAACTTAATGTAACAGAAATAATGAACCTCATATAAAGAAAATTTTATCATTTTCAAGCAAACGTTGAATACTTAAAAAGAGTTACCATAAAAGAATAGGGGCACCTGGGTTGCTCAGTCAGTTAAGAGCCCAACTTTGGCTCAGGTCATGATCTCACAGTCAGTGAGTTGGAGCCCCACATCAGGTTCTGTGCTGACAGCTCAGAGCCTGGAGCCTGTTTTCAATTCTGTGTCTCCCTCTCTCACTGCCCTCCCCCACTCATGCTGTCCCTCCCTCTCCCTCCCTCCCTCTCTCTCTCTCTCAAAAATAAATGAACATTAAAAAATTTTTGAAAAAAGTATAAGTTTAATGAGTTTGTATAAATACATATATAGTCTAATAAAGTCTAAGTAAATTCAGATAATTGGTATGTAAAATATATTTTCTGACCAAAATGCTCTAATACTGCAATGCAAAATAAATATATTTATTGCCCTTTCTGCTTTTCTTCAGAAACTTTAGGAAAATGATCCTAAAATCAATTAATTGGTTAAGAAGAAATCATAGTGGAAAATAGGACATTAAAAGTAATAAATGAAAAAATCCACAAGAAGTTAGAACTTGAATAGAAAATTAGCATGTAGAGTAAGCAGAGATGGAAAATAAGAGAAAGAAAATAACAGAACGCAGAAAAATACTAGAAAGGATCAAAAAACAAAAGTTGGTTCTTAGAGAAGACTAATATAATGGAGACATCTCTGGCATTTCTGGTAGAGGAGAGGGAAGGCACAGAGAAGCGATACTTAGAATGAATAAAAAAGGTATATAACAACAGATAATAAAAATGTAAAAATCATGTGCAGTGCATTTGAAATAATGTACAGTGCATTTGAAAACAGATAAACTGGACAGCTTTCTAGGGAAAAATACAACTTTCCAAAACCAAATCAACATCTCTGTGAAGTGTAATTTTCATTCCCATTAAACAGATGAAGACAGTGGAACTTAGAGGGTCTCAGTGACTTTCTCAAAATCAAAAGCCAGCCAGTAAGTCCACCACTTTTAGGGGAGCAAAAATGGGTAGTAGGAAAATACACATTTTAGAGTCAGGTAGATTCTAATTTCAGCCTTTATCATTCACCTCGTAAGTGGCACCCGGACAGTCTGGGCTTCTCTGAGCCCTATTTCTCATCTATACAGTGGGAATAATACAGTTGCTGTGTTGAACAATATGGCTTTTATAACGATCAACTAAGAGTCTATCTGAAGACATTTTTAAATGTAGCAGTAACCTGTGCAACTGTTAGTAGTAAGTATCCTGTACTAATTGTTTTTCTTAGATTCTTAGAATGCAATTTTTTTCTTAGATTCTTAGATTCAGTAACACTTTTTCTAAATTAGAATAAACACTTCCTAACAGGTAAGTACATTAAAATGCTTTCTATTTATTTCTGCGTCTCTTCATCCACCTCCCTATCTCCTGGCTCTCTATATACACAGAACCATAAATAATCTCTTCTGGAACTTCAGACATCCTGACTCTTTAAAAGTATTGCTAATGAGGCATACTTAATGTGCTGATTCAGTATTTGTTTCCTATAATACAACATTTTCACTCTGTAATTAGCACACTAAAATAGCTAGATAGAGCCCCTATTTGGCAGTTCATCGTTCTAACTCACACTGAATGCCTGGTTTATTGTATTCATTCAGCAGAGATATTTTTCTCAAAGCTGCACTCTGATACAACACCCAGACTTATTTTTCCCAGCATCCACCCCACTCCCACATGGAAGTCTTGTCAAGTGGAAACCCTTGCTATTATCCTAATAGCCACTGTGATTTCCTACCTCTATGCCTTTCCTCAGGCTGTGCTTTCTTCCTAGAATTGACCCTCCTTCTCCCTCTTTTTGATCTCTGCCTAACTTCTAACCATTATATTTTGCCCAGATCAGATGTCATTTTTTTCCTTGCAGTCTCTCCGATTAGCCCCAGGAAACAATGCTTGTTATATCCTCTGCTTGGTCTCCAGCACTCCTCTGTTAACTCACATGATAATTACACTGTCTTATATTTTGTTAGTGATTTGGGTTTGGATATAGCTTCGCTTCTAGATTATAAATTCCAATGTCTGTATCCTGCTCTGTTTTTAATCCCTTGGTGCCTTGTACATTCAGGCATTCGACAATAACTGTTCACTGACAGAATGGAAAAGGCTGCCATCACTGGAAAATAGATAAGGGTTTCAAAGTACTGCAGTTCCAAATGAAAGCTATGGTGTTCCAACTGTAGTGAAATCTTCTACATTCATACTTATTTCCAGGAAAGAGAATCTCTGAAGGAAAACGAGTGATGCTATTTTAATGAACAGTATTAAAGGTTTACCTGGTAGTAATTAAAACACTAAAAAAGTTTAAAAAATAAAACTCCACCACTGGCTTCAGGGATGCATCCTCTATATTGCATGTCGTCACACTACATGAAAAATAATTTTTAAAAATTATTGGAAGAAATATTCAGCACACTTCCTCCGGCTAGTCACTGGTATGCAGGGGAAGCAGTGTATCTATGTGAGAGTATAGGACCAAGTGGTATTAGGAAGCCAGGCCAGATAGCCAAAAACAGGATTTTCCCTTCATCACCTCTTTTTTTTTTTTTTAATTTTTAAAGGAACATATGGGTACCTTTAAAGGTACATATAAAGGTACTATTTTGCATTTATAAAGAGAAATTTATTTTATAGTTAATAAACTCTATCAGTATCAATATATTCATGTAGAAGATTGATGTTCTTGTTAGTTATTAGTATTAAGAATTTAAAATCCTCAGGTCGTGCTTCTAAATCAATGATCGCATAGTTCACAATTAATTTTTGCTAGCATACACTAAGCGAAGTAGAGAATCTAATATAGAATATTTTAATCCATTTTACTTTTTAAATTACACTTTTCTTCATGTCTTTGCTTAAATAGACATCAGTATGCTAGATACTGCCTTTAAGATCTGTAACTCTACACTATGTATTTGTAAGTTTCATCTATCCACAAGTAATTCACAGGCCTCTGGATTCTTCTTTTTTCAAGCCCAGAAACTTAGCCTATCTTGGATTTAGTGACCTTATTACACAGAATGATGCTGTTTATGTTGCAAAGTATACACTCAGAAAAGCAAAACATTTCTGAATAGTTTATCTCCCTCTTCCATGTTAATTTATCCAATTTCTTTTTTTTTTTTTTTTTTTTAATGGTTTTATTCTGGAAAGAGAGAGAGAGAGAGAGAGACAGAACTCAAGCTGGGAGGGGCAAAGAGAGAGGGAGATACAGAATCTGAAGCAGGCTTCAGACTCTGAGCTGTTAGCACAGAGCTCAGGCCAACCTTGAACTCGTGAACCGCGAGATCATGACCTGAGTTGAAATCAGACACTCAACCAACTGAGTCACCCAGGTGCCCCTAATTTATCCAGTTTCTTAGTTGACATTTAATTGTAATGATAAGCACATTTTAACAGTTTTATTCAAGTAGTAGTACTTACAGTGTATTTGACTACACTTCATCTTAGGCCAAAACTTTACATTTCTAGTCCAGTCCTTGTTCTGTGTATGTTTTTAGTATTATTCTTCAGTTCATACTTCATTTGTAAAGGAGTCTGACAGTTATTTCTCACTAAAAAAGACTAAAGAAGACTGTGAGACTCAAGGCCAGGAACTGAATTGCACGTGCTTGGTAAAATACCAATGGCAGGTCTCGGTTCAGCAAATAATGGTGCATTTAAGCAGAAGATGTGCTGCTGCAGAGATGAAGTCTGGGGAGGTTGGGATTTGCCAAAAAGGGGGGTCAGGGAACGGTGGGAACAAGAAGAAGAAAAATGCATGGCTAGAGCTGATACTGGATATGTGAGTGTGAATTCAACTGTTAGCCTTATTTAGGAATTTTAATTTGATATTTATAGGTATGTTTTATAGCTGTGGAAAGCATACTGGCAATTGTTTTAGGTAAATGACTTTATGTCATACCTGAATGTGGATACGAAATGTTATCACATAGTGAGAGAGAGTTCTTTTCCAAATATTCTGAATAAATTAAGAAGAAAATCGGTTGGCACTAGTGTGATTTTAATGCTTGGCAGGAAACATTATCTAACTAGAAATTAATAGCATTGTGGTTTTTTTTTTTACATAACTATCTTCTATTCTTGGCAAGTGCGGTGGATTGTATTATTGTTCAGAATATCTGCTGCACTAGCTAGGGAAGGATTAGATTTTTCGGGCCCATTAAGTCTTATCCACATGATTTGCTCTGGCCAAAGAAGTGAGAGTGGAACCAATCCATGCCACATTTTTTTTTTTTTAAGTTTATTTATTTTTGGGATAGAGAGAGAGCATGAACGGGGGAGGGGCAGAGAGAGAGGGAGACACAGAATCTGAAACAGGCTCCAGGCTCCGAGCCATCTGCCCAGAGCCTGACGCGGGGCTCGAACTCACGGACAGCGAGATCGTGACCTGACTGAAGTCGGACGCTTAACCGACTGCGCCACCCAGGCGCCCCACATTTTTTTTTTAAGAGAGAGAAAGAAAGAGAGATGGTGGAGAGGGGCAGAGAGAGAGAAGGAGAGGGAGAGTCCTAGGCAGGCTCCCTTCTCCTCGTGGAGCCTACATGGGGCTCAGTCCCACAACCCTGGGATCATGACCTAAGCCGAAATCAAGAGTTGCACACTCAACCAACCGACTGAGTCACCCAGGCACCCCCAATCCATGCCACTTCTAAACTGAAGTTTTTTTTGTTTTTGTTTTTAATTTTTTTTCAATGTTTATTTATTTTTGGGACAGAGAGAGACAGAGCATGAACGGGGGAGGGGCAGAGAGAGAGGGAGACACAGAATCGGAAACAGGCTCCAGGCTCCGAGCCATCAGCCCAGAGCCTGACGTGGGGCTCGAACTCACGGCCCGCGAGATCGTGACCTGGCTGAAGTCGGACGCTTAACCGACTGGGCCACCCAGGCGCCCCTAAACTGAAGTTTTAAGAGCAAGGATTTCTCATGTCCTCTTTTTCTTCTGCAGTATAGTTGGCAATGTCCCAGAAGGGGACTATGCCCTAGTAGGTGTTCCATTAGTTTTGGTCACAGAGTAGAGAAAATGTGGAGTGGAAGTGTAACTGACCTCAGATGGACCTGTCTGTAGCATACAACATTTTACATTTTAGCCCCAATTATGGCACTGGGATTTGGGGCTCTTTTCTTACCTCCGTATAACTTCTCTTCTGACTGAGAAAGCCGGATCAGCTGTACATCACAGTGGAAGAGGCATAAATTTTTTTTATATAAGTTTTAAAAGGATGCTCATTTCCACAAAAAAAAAAAAAAAAACAATTGTTAAATAACAGTACAGGAAAACAATAAATATGGGAAACAATCACAAGGGGATTACAAATGCCTTCAGTTTGGGGAATACTTCTATAGGGGTAGAGGGTTGGTAAGGTTCTTAAGGAGGGACTAATGTAAATAGCTTTGGGTTTAAAAGATAAAATCCTGGTAGAAAGGAAGGAAGAATTTTAAAGAACAGGTGGAAGGAGGGTAAGGCTTTAATATAAGGGGTGTGGAAGGATGGTATCTGCATTTTAAAATGTATTATATATTTTAATAAAGACATTTAACAGATTATACATGTTGCTATGATACAGAAAGAAGAACAGCATTTGAAATCCAAATACTTTCAGAAAGTTTCCTGCCAGAGAGCACGTGTGAACTAAAATCCAGGTTTTCAAGTACTGTGGTCCTTCCTACACTCATGATTTCAGCAGTGGCTTTAAAAGAAATCAACAAAATTATTTTTCCACTTCTAAATCTGGGCTTGCAACACGTACCATTTGTACAGCCACGTCATAGCATTTGGAATTCGCATAGACTTACACGAAGCAGCACCCTTTGGAATTCCCGTTGCTGCAAAACAGTGCCAGAGGGTTACCTATAAACTGTCGGAACCCAGTACTCTGTACTGGGATTTTTAGGAAGTGTTCTCTGTAACGCCCTTCACTATATTATCACTTGTCCTCTCCTATGAGAAGTGCTGTCTTGTTTTATCTAAGAATATTATTTTTAATTTTTTTTTATTTGAGAAAGAGCACATGCAAGCGGGGGAGAGGGGCAGAGACAGAGAAAGTCTCCTAAGCAGGCCCCACACTCAGCGCAGAACCGGACATGGGGCTCAGTCCCACAACCCTGGGATCATGACCTGAGTCGAAATCAAGAGTCAGGTGCTTAACCCACTTAGCCACCCAGGAGCCCCAAAGAGTATTGTTTTTAAAATAAAGAATTCCCAGTGTTAGCCACCTTTACTTTCAATTTCAGAGGTGCATGTGTCCTGGAACCCTCTGAAAAATAAAACAGATAAAAATTTATTTTAACTTTTGTTGTTTATTTGATGTGTGAGTTTGGGGGTAAAGGTTGGATATAGACCTGCATGAAAAAAAACTCATAAGTATGAATATTCTTGTGTTTAATTATTGGTATGTTGAATTTTATAACACAATTCAAATTCGGTCCACATTTGTATGGTCTCTAGGTGGAACTACAGAGAGACTTTTTGTGCATTCATTTTATAATATTAATATTTGATATCGTGCTCCATGCTATTGGAAATATATTAAAAATACACAGAGGTTACCTCAAGGTTTATAATCCAGGACAGATAGATAGCAACTTTTAAACAAGTTTACTTTAAAGTTACTGTAAAGAAACTAATGTTTCTTTTACAAATACATAAAGAAAAATACTTACCAAGTATACTGCTTAGGGTCAATCGCATTTAAGGAGAGAAGGTTTATGAAAATGAGTTGTAGAATCTGCAACATTTTAAAACTCAATCCTGGCTTTTAGGAATCTCAGATAATGGAAAGCTTGAGGAATAAAAGTTTGTGGCAAACTGTAGGGCAGAGTATTTCACATACAAAATATAGACTGTAGATATTTACAAAATTATGTGTTCCTTCCTTAGAAAATATTTTTAAATAGTGTGGAATCCCCTCTCACAATGGCTTACTTGAACTGCCCGTGACATAACTGAGGAAAAAGTATCCAAACTATAAATTCACTTATAAATCATTAATTTATGAGCTTTTAAAGCTCATGAAAATGCATTAACATTTTTAGTTTTATTGAGGTATGAATAACAAAAATGGTATATATTTAGGGTGTACAACATGATATTTTTAGGTGTCTAACATGATTTAATATATGTATACATTTACATTTAATATATGTATACACTGTGTACCATCAAGTTAACACATCCAGCACCTCACGTGGGTACTGTATGTATGTGGTGAGAATATTCAAGATTTACTCTCTTAGAAAATGTCACGTATTCATTACAGCATTATTAACTATAACCACCATGCTGTACATTCCATCCCAGAATTTATTCATCTCGTGACTGAAAGTTTGTGCCCTTTGATCAGGCTCACATTTCCCCACCTCTCAGCCCCTGGCAACTACCGTTCATTCTACTTCCTGGTTCTGTGAGCTTGACTGTTTTAGATTCCACATATAAGTGGATCACATGGTATTTGTCTTTCTGCATGTGATTTTTTTTAAGTTTATTTATTTTGAGAAAGAGAGAGAGAGACTGAGAGCATAAGTGGGGGAGGGGCAGAGAGAGAGGGAGACAGAATTGGAAGCAAGCCGCATACTGACAGTGCGGAGCCTGATGTGGGGCTCAAACTCCCCAACCACAAGATCATGACCTCAGCCAAAGTCGGACACTTGACCGACTGAACCATCCAGGCACCCCTTTCTGCATCTCATTTATTTTACTTAGCATAATGACCTTCTGGTTCATCCATTTTGTCACAAATGGTAGGACTTCCTTCTTTTTATGTTTGAATAACACTGCATTGTGTACACATGTGTGCCCATTGACACACATGATATTTTTTTTATCCATCTACCTGTGGACACTTAGGTTGTTTCCATATCTTGGCTCTTGTGAATAATGCTTCAATGAAGTTATTTTTCTTGACAAAAATTTCATTGGAAGCTAAAAAATGAGATTGATATGTGATTCATGGATACCTATTACTCAAGCCATCAAAACTTCTGAAGCATCAGGAATATGAAACTATTGTTCATGTAAACTATAATGTTTTGTCTTCTGTGGGTGCAGACTGGCTGACTGGGAATGGAAAATCACATTTATTTTAATATTGAGCTTTTAGGAAGTTCTTGATTATGCAGACCTATTGTTATTTTTTAATTATCTGGCTTAGGAAGTAGGTGATCAGAATTCTCAGGAGAATCAAGGGATGTGAGGAAGGGGCAGAGCAAAGTAAAAAAAAAAAAATTAACGTTTATTTTTGAGAGAGAGTGAGTGAGGGAGGAGCAGAGAGAAAGGGAGACAAGAATCCCAAGCAGGCTCCACTCTGTCAGTGCAGAGCCTGATGCAGGGCTCGAACTCACAAGTGAGATCATGACCTGAGCTGAAATCCAGAGTCAGCCACCCAGGTGCCCTGCAAAGTCAACGTTTCGTATGTCAGTAACATCTGAAACTTCTACATCTGTGTGTTCAAACTGTAGTTACCATCTGGGAGAAAATGTGTATGAAACTTAACATCTACATTTATTCTGCACATTTAATTATTCAACATTGACTGAACTGCTTATAATCTAAAATAGGATTGTAAAACTTGGTGTTTGTAAAAACTTGGAGGAGGTCAACCAGAATAGATACATGCAAAAAAAGAATTCCAAAGGTGTCTACAAAGCAGAGAAATGCCCTTGCCTGGGCAGTATTACACAGCTACATTTAGTAACACCAAAGTTAAACAAAGCATGCATTTGTCCAGAACATCTTCTTCCCTGTAATTGAGCTATTATTGTCAGTTCTTCATTGATTCATAAGATATCTGATACTTGGTAGCAGTGAACATTTTAGCAAATAGTTCTTGATCTGTTATTACAACTCTGCTCCTTTAATAGAAGTTAGGAAGGTACATAGAAATATTTCATGTCTCTTACAGTTAAAGCAGGAAATATATTTAGTAGTACTGCTGTTCAGTTAAGTCTGAGAACTTTAAAGTGATTACTTCTGTCTGCTCTAAGCCAGAAAGGAGGCAAGCTCTAGGGTACGACATGTGAATGTAAAGGAAGAATGTTTTTTCTCTCACATCTTCGGTTCTGGGCTGGGTTCTAGAATAAGACATTTTAACAAGGGAAAACAGAAGCTTGTCAGCCTGGGTGTATCATATATATGAGAGAAACTCAGGAACGAGTAACTCAAAGACATGACTTAGAATTCAGGTTTATGTAGCATCTTCAACAAAGAACAATAAATTATTAGAGAAGTGACAAGACAGAGGAAAGGACCTTGAGTCTCAAGAGGTGGTGAATTGTAGGAAGGCAAATATATGGGAAAGGAGTGGGAGATAAAAGCTAGTTTAGTAAAGTTCGTTGTATAGATGTCTCTGGTGCCATCTCCATGCTGATGGGGATCTAAAGTTGCTCTGTGATTAAGTTTTGTCCTTCCAGGTAGGGAAGGAGGGACACCTTTGTAAATTTATATCCTGCTTTTAGGCACATAGGGTGAGGGCAGAGAGCTTTCCCTGCATTTACTCTTCTTACTTGCCTTCAGCTCAGAATCTCAAAGGCATATTTTGGCGAGACATATTCCAGTTACCTTCATTTGGCACAACTGGGAAGAGAAGGGGGATCACACACCCAGAGATGTCACTTGGATCAGAGTGGTGACCCAAGGAACCTCTCCAGCAGAGTAGGAATGCAGTCAATTAAGAGGCATGGGTAGATGAATAAAGAGACGGCAATTGTTATCACAAAGGTATCCAAATTGGAAAGGCAGAGAAGAAACTAGAGGAAAATAGAATTAAGATAAAATGAGACAAGCCTAGAGAAGTTCAAGGAACGTGTATCTTGAAGCCATCTCAGAAAACACTGTGAGAACATAATCAGCCTTCCCTGTAGTGAGTGTACTTTGCAGATCTCTCTGGACTGGGCAAGGAACTGACTTTGAAGTAAATAGAATTACCCAGGCGTATTGACAAAGTCCTAATAAGACTGACAGCTTTGAGTTTTTCATATTGGTATCTATATACCCTGGAATATTTAATATATATAAAAAGCTGAAGATAAAATGGTGTATATAGCGTTAAATGTTACTATCTACTGTGTACAAATAACTCTTCTACTAATGTGCGTGCGGGGTGCTGTATCTGTGATTGATTAAACCCCTGAGCCGTCATCAGTTGCTTTCCTCAACTGGCTTCTATAAATATTTCATGTCCTGTAGTGCAACAGTTCCGTTTCAGGGAAGGCATTGTTTTCTGCATTAAGTGAGAAGCTAATTTATGCTTATAAATTATTGAATATTCTGTATCTGTGGAGCAGATGATCCACAACCAGAAGCTGGCAGAGCCCATCCTAAAAGGAAAGAGGGATGGAGCTGACCATCCTGTCTGTGGCTTTACTTGTGACTGTAGCAGCCCTGTGAACTTGGCTAGCAACCTCCTCATCCCGCCCCAACACATACAGACACCACCTCCAGTATAAAAACATACAACCCCCTGATCGTGAGTTAGTATCATTCTTTAAAAAGAGACTTTCTGGCCCTCTGAATTTGTTCTGAGTACTCCAGAGATGTTCAAAGAACTTTGTTTTCCCAAATTTAGGGAACTCGTTTGTCTTATAGATCAAAGATTAGATGACATGTTCTGTGTGTGCTGCTGTTTTAAAACAAGAAGGATAAAGTCACTCACTACCTATATATTCTTTTATTATATTTTTTCCCTCAACACGTTTATGGGTCTTGGCATTCTGAAATTGGGAATGAGCTAAACCATATCAGAATAATAATATGCTTGCCCCAAATATAATAAATGATCAAGCATACCTAGTATATTAGATATAAAACAAATTCAAAACACATGATCCTCTAAACATTTTTATTAAAGTCTTGTAAACTCTTAAAAATAGTAATATTCAGGATCCTGAACTCAGTAGAGCATTGGTTTTCACCAGCTTAACCAACCCCTAGAGCTTTAGTAGAATAAAGGCAAATGGGTAGAAGTTCTGGCAGCTTAGCCCAGAGAGACCCGTGAAAAGGCAGGTTTATTTGTTTTTTAATGTAGTACTTTTTAAATTTAGATGAATTTTCTTTTACATTCTAAAATAAAGCCATGGCAGTTTAGTATTTCTGGACAGCCCTAGCCCATTATGTCTCATCTCCTCCTTCACCCTCTGAGCAAAGAAAAAACATTTTTTTAATTGAAGTATAATTAACATACACTTCTATTATTTTAGGTGTACAACATACAATTCTATACATTGCTCAGAACGCACCACAGTAAGTGTAACCACCATCTCCTAGCACTTAATGTTACTATATTCCTTATGCTGTATTGTTCACCTCTGTGACTTACTTTATTACAACTGGAAGTTTATACCTCTTAATTGCCTTTATTTACTTCACACATCATGCCACCCACCTCCCTTCTGGCAACTACCGGTTTGTTCTCTGTACTTAAATGTCTGAGGTTTCCGCTTTGTGTCTACATTAGTTTGTTTTGTTTCTCCGTCCACCTATTAGTGAAATCTTACGGTATTCATCTTTGTCTGACTTATTTTACTTAGCATTATACCTTGTAAGTCCATATTGTCACAAATGACAAAACTCGTGTGTGTGGTTTTTTTTTATGGCTGAGTAATATTTCTTTGCGCGCATGCACGCACGCACACACACACACACACACACACATCTTCTTTATCCATTCATCTATCAGTGGACACTTAGGTTGTTTCCATATATTACCTTTGTAAATAATGCTGCAGTAAGCATACAGGCGCATATATCTTTTTGCATTAGTGTTTTTGTTTTCTCTGGGTAAATACGCAGTAGTAGAATTGCTGTATCACATGGTATTTTCATATGTCCGTTGACCACCTATATATCTCCTTTGGAAAAATGTCTATTCAGGTCTTCTGCCTATTTCTTAATCAAATTGCTTGGAGGTTTTTTGTTTATGGAGCAATTTTAATCAAATTGCTTGGAGGTTTATGTTCTTACAGATTTTTGGATATGAGCTCCTTATCAGATATATCATTTATAAATATCTTCTCCCATACAGTAGGTTGCATTTTGGTTTTGTGGATTGTTTCTTGGCTGTGCAAAAGTTTTTTTTTTTTATTTTGGCATATTCCCAAAGGTTTATTTTTGCTTTTGTTCCCCCTTTTCGTGAGGAGACATATCCATTAATTGGTTGCTAAAGATGATGGGCAACAGGATTACTGCTTGTGCTCTCTTCTAGGGTTTTTATGGTTTCAGGTCTCACATTTAGGTCTTTAATCCATTATGAGTTTGTTGTTTTGTTTTTTTTTATGGTGTGAGAACATGGTCCAGTTTCATTGTTTTGCATGTAGCTTTCCAGTTTCCCTAACATAATTTATTGAAAAGAGTGTCTTTCCCCATTGTATATTCTTGATTCCGTTGTAGCAAATTAATAGATCATATACATAGGGTTTATTTCTGGGTTCTCTTATCCTTTTGATCTATGTGTCTGTTTTTGTGACAGTACTCTGCGGCTTTGATTACTATAGCTTTACAGTATATCTTGGAATCTGTGTTTGTGATACCTCCAGCTATGTTCTTTTTTCTCAAGGTTGCTTTGGCTGTTTCAGGTCTTCTGCGATTTCATAGAAATTTTAGGATTATTCTGTGAAAAATGCTGTTGGTATTTTGATAGGGATTGCATTGAATCTTTAGATTGCTTTGAGTAATATAAACATTTTAACAATATTAATTTTTCTAATCCGTGGGAATATTTTCCCATTTGGGTCATCTATTTCCTTCATCAGTGTCTTATCATTTTTGGAGTATATAGGTCTTTCACCTTTTCTCATTTAATTTATTTCTAGGTATTGTATTCTTTTTGGTGTAATTGTAAATGGGATTGTTTTCTCAATTTCTCTTTCTACTACTTTGTTATTGGTGTGTAGATACTTAACAGATTTTGGTATATTGGTTTTGTATCCTGCAACTTTTTCAAATTTACCTATCAATTCTTAATAGTTTTTGGTGGAGTCTTTAGGGTTGTCTATATTTTCTAAATATATTATTAGGGCATCTGCAAAAAGTGGTTGTTTTACTTCTCCCTCACCAATTTGGACGCTTTTTACTTTTTTTTTTCCTTATCTGATTGCTGCAGCTAGCTCTTCCAGTGCTGTATGGAATAAAAGTGGTGAGTGTGGACATCCTTGTCTTATTCTTGATCTTGGAGGAAAAGCTTTCAGTTTTTCACCACTGCATATGATCTTGAGGGTTTTTCATATATGGCCTTTATAATCTATGTTCCCTCTAAATCCACATCATTGAAAGTTTTTTTTTTACCATTAACGAATGTTGTATTTTGTCAGATGCTTCTCCTGAACCTATTAAGATGATCTTAGGGTTTTTATCCTGCCTCTTGTTAATGTGATGTATCACACTGATTTATTTGTGACTATTGAACCACACTTACATCATCAGAATAAATCCCATTTGATTGTGGTGAATAATTTTTTTAATGTAGTATTGAATTCCATTTGCTAATACTTTGTTGAGGATTTTTGCATCTGTGTTCATCAGAGATAGTGGCCTGTAGTTTTCATTGTTTGTAGTATCTTTGTGTGCCTTTGAAATCAGGGTAATGCTGGTCTCATAGTAGAATTTGGAAATTTTCCTTCCTCTTCTATTTTTTGGAGTAGTTTGAGAATACAATACACCTTTGAAGCCATCTGGTTCTGGACTTCTGTTTGTTGGAAATTTTTTGATTACTGATTCAATTTCATTACTAAAAATCATCAGTCTGTTGAGATTTTCTGTTTCTTCCCAATTCAGTTTTGGAAGACTGTATGTTTCTAGGAATTCATCCATTTCTTCTAGGTTGTCCAATTTGTTGGCATATAATTTTTCATAATATTCTCATAATTCTTTGTATTTCTGTGATTGCAATTATGTCTCCTCCTCCTTCATTTCTAATTTATTTATTTGTGTCTTCTCTTTTTTTTTTAATGAGTCTAGCTAAAGGTGTTATCAATTTTGTTTATCTTTTCAAAAACGAGCTCTTGTTTTCACTGATCTTTTTATTGTTCTTTCAGTCTCTATTTTGTTTATTCCTACTCTAATTTTTTATTACTTTCTTCCTTCAACTAGCTTTGGGATTTGTTCTTTTTCTAGCTTCTTTAGGTGTAGGGTTGGTTAGGTTGTTTTTGTGAGATTTTCTCATTTCTTTAGGTAGCATTGTGTTACTATAAACTTCCCTCATAAAATTGCTATTGTTTGTCCCAAGGATTTTGGACCATTGTGTTTTCGTTTTCATTTCTCTCCATGTGAATTTTTTTATTTCCTCTTTGATTCTTTGACACATTAATTGTTTGGTAGCATATTGTTTAGCCTTCACATTTTTGTGTTTCTTCCAGATTTTTTCTATTAATTGATTTCTAGATTCATACCATTGTGGTCATAAAAGGTGCTTGATATGATTTCAGTCTTCTTTAACATACTGACACTTATTTTGAGGCCTAACATGTAATCTATCCCAGAGAATGTTCCATGTGCACTTGAAAAAATGTGAATCGTTCTGTCCTTGTATGGAGTGTTCTGTGTCTATCTGTTAGGTCCATCTCATCTAATGTGGTGTTTAAAGCCCTGTTTTCTTGTTGATTTTCTGTCTGGATTATCTATTGACTGATGTAAGTGAGGTGTTAAAGTCCCCTACTATTATTGTATTACTGTCAATTTCTCCCTTTATGTCTGTTAATGTTTGCTTTATGTATTTAGGTACTCAAATCATGGGTACATATATATTTACAATTCTTATATCCTCTTGTTGGGTTGATTGCTTTATAATTATGTAGCACCCTTCTTTGTCTCTTGCTACAGTGTTTGATTTAAAATGTTTTGTCTGATGTAAGTATTCGTACCCTGGCTTCTTTTTTTGCTTCAGTTTACATGATATACGTTTTTCCATTCCTTGATTTTCAGTCTGCATCTCTTTGGGTTTGAAGTGAGTCTTCTATAGGCAGCATATAGATGGGTCTTGGGTTTTTTGTTGTTTTTTTTTTTAATCCATTCAGTCATCCTGTGCCTTTTGATTGGATCATTTAGTCCATTTACATTTAAAGTAATTATTGATAGATACGCACCTATTGCCATTTTGTTAATTGTTTTCCAGTTAGTTATAGTTCTCTGTTACTTTCTTCTTCTCTTGCTCTCTTCCCTCGTAGTTGTATGCCTTTATTACTGTTATGCTTGGATTCCTTTCCCTTTTTCTATATCTGTTACAGGTTTTTGATTTGTGCTTACGATTGGGTTCATATATAACATCTAATAGTATAGCAATCTATATTGACAATCCCTTGTCCTAACACATTATAAAAACAGTAAATGTTTATTCCCCCGTGTGTGTCTTATATATTTGATGTCATATTTTATGTCTTTTTTATTTGTGTATGCTTTGGCTAATTTTTGTAGATAAAACTTATTTTACTACTTTTACATTTAAACCTCCTTACTAGCTTTGTAAGTGATTAATCTACTTCTATTATATGTTTGCTTTTTTTGCTTTTTATTTATTTTTATTTGTTTAGAGAAAGAGAGTATATACAAGCAGAGGAGGGTGCAGAGGGAGAATATTAAGCAGATCCATGCTCAGCACAGAACCCGACATGGGGCTCGATCCCATGACCCTGGGATCGTGACCTGACCCAAAATCAAGAGTTGGATGCTAAACCAACTAAGCCACCCAGGCACCCCACTATATGTTTGCTTTTATGGGAAATTTTTCTTTCTCATTGTGGCCTTTACTTTCTTCTTTAATTTCTTCTCATTGTGGCCTTTACTTTCCACTTAAGGAATTCCCTTTAAATTTTCTTGTAATGCTGGTTTAGTAGTAATGAACTTTTACAACTTTTGTTGGAGGAGCTTTTTATCTCACCTATTCTGAATGATAACCCTGTCAAATAGAATATTCTTGATTATAGGTTTTTCCCTCCCTCTTAGCACTTTGAATATACCATGTACCACTCCCTTCTTGCCTGAAAATTTCTGCTGAAACATCAGTGATAGCCTTTATGGGGTTTCCTTTGTATGTAACTATTTTCTTTTTTCTTGTTAAAAATTCTCTCTTTGGGGCGCCTGGGTGGCTCAGTCGGTTAAGCGTCCAACTTCAACTCAGGTCACGATCTCACGGTCCATGAGTTCGAGCCCCGCATTGGGCTCTGGGCTGATGGCTCAGAGCCTGGAGCCTGCTTCCGATTCTGTGTCTCCCTTTCTCTCTGCCCCTCCCCCGTTCACGCTCTGTCTCTCTCTGTCTCAAAAATAAATAAATGCTAAAAAAAAAAAATTCTCTCTTTACCATTACTTTCCATCATTTTAATAATTATGTGTCTTGGTGTGGACCTCCGTGGATTCATCTTGTTAGGGGCTCTCTGTGCTTCTTGTATCTGAATATCTGTTTCCTTACTCAGATTAGTGAAGTTTTCTGCTGTTTTTTATTCAAATAAGTTTTTTGCCCCATCATCTCTCTGTTCTTCTGGGATCCCTATAATGTGAATGTTATTACACTTGATGATGTCGCTGAATTCCCTTTAACATGTTTTCAGTTAATACTATTCTTTTTTCTTTCTGTGTTCACCTTTGTTGCTTTCCATTACCCCATCTTCCAGATCACTGATTTGTTCTTCTGCATTATATAATCTGCTGTTGTTTCCCTCTGGTGTATTTTTCCTTTCAGTTATTGAATTATTCAGGTTTGGTTGTTTCTTTTGTTATATTTCCTAACTCTTTTTTGCAGTTCTCACTGACATCATCCACTCTTTTCTCAAGTCCAGTGAGTATCTTTATTACTATTACTTTGAATTCTTTATCAAGCATATTGCTTATTTCTATTTCATTTAGCTCTTTTACTGTGATATTTTCTTATTCTTTCATTTGGAACATATCCCTTTGTCTCCGTATTTTGTCTAAGTCTCTGTTTTTGTTTTTATGTATTAGATAGGTCAGCTACCTCTCTTGGTCTCGAAAGCACTAGCCTTGTGTCAGAGAGGCCCTGTGGTGCTCTGTAGCACAATCCCTGTCATCACCAGAACCCCAGGTGCTCCAGAGGTATCCCCGTGTGGGCTGCATGGGCTCTCCTCTTTTTTGGCTGAGCTGTGATTGCCTTCAGCCCAGCGGGCTACAATGACCTGCTTTGCCTAGAGTGGGTGCACTGGGCAGGGTTGGTCTCTGCACTGTTGGGAAGCTTGTCTGAGGCTGCTGGGGACTCATCAGTGGGCAGGGCTGGCATTCAGGCTTACTGTGTGCAGCGATCCTCTCTGCCACAGTTGGGGATGCACAGAGGACAGGTCTTGCTCCCTGGGTAGCCAGCTAAGAGGCTAGGCTGCTGGAACTTGCAGTGTACTGGTGTGTGAGGGTATCTTCCATGCCTCCCTTGGGTAGGAGTTAGTTTAGAGTGGCACCAGTCCCTGCCAGGGCTTCCTATAATCTGTGGTGGGACAGGAGTCACTTTGGAGGGATACCTGTCAAGGTGGGTGGGTTGATTAGGTCACATCCACAGGAGAACATGGGGTCAGGACTTATGGTTTTAGCAAGGTAAATAGAGGGTATTAGCCCTGCCTCCTGCAGGTGTCTGGCTATCTAGTGTGGGGAAGGAGGTAAGAAATGCCACCTCCCAAAAAGTGGAAACACTTTTGTTTCCAGACAAATATGAAGATCCCTGCCCCTCCAGTACACTTTCTGCAATTAGTAAATACATCTCCTTCATGTATACCCCAGCTGCTTTCCAAACTGCTGCTTCTACACTGTGTCTAGGGCAAGTTACCTAATATGCTGAGTCTTTAAGGGTGGAGGGACTCAGTTTCCAGTCATTCTCCCAGACTTCAGCTGTGCTGATTTTAAAGCTCCTAAATTTAAGCCCTGTTGGTTTTCAAAGACAGTTGTTTTAGAGACTTGTCTTATCAGTACCGGGTGCCCAGTGTCAAAGGTGCCTGGTGTGGGGTCTGATCCCCTTCCTTCTCTGTGCTTGTGATGTCCCTCCCCTTTGTGGTTAGTCCTGCTGGAGGTTTGGTTCTTCCCACGTCTCTGCTGGGTTCCTCTCTATAATGAATGGTGGAAGGTTTCTTCTGGCAGCCTTCAGGTCAATTTCAGAGTTAGATGCATAGATGTAGCTGCTATCTTGATGTGTCCGTGGGACAGAGTTAGCTTAGAATCCTCTTATTCTGCCATCTTAGCCCATCCCTCAGGGAAACCTTTATTTCTAGAAAATATGCTATTCTATTTTGTAGCACATCAGTACATATTCTAATTTGAGAAGCATACAATAAAGCATGGACCCAGAAACAAACCCCTAGTTCACAAAAATTAAGAAGTAGAGAAATTCTAGTGAAACTGTTTTAAACCTCAGTTCAGTATCAGTCTAAGATATATTATATGCCTCATAGATTTAATTGTTACAGTTAGGATTACAAACACTGTAGGGTCTATAGTGTAGTTAATTGAATAAGACTTGAACATCAAATTGAATTTCTCGTGCAAAAATAGGCTCAGAGAAGAAGGGAAAATACTTTAGAAATCTATGTCTTCATAATATCACCACTGATTCTGAAACATAAATATTAACAGATTATTTTACTTCTGCAGTTTTATTGCTACATTTATTTGACATCAGCTCTCTTTTATAGAATGGTGGATTGTGATATAACTTAGCTAAAATAATGGCTAATTATTCTTCCCAGACTGGAAATGTAAGAAGTTATTTCACTGTAGCTAGGGTATATTAAGATTCTTTTTAGTTATTACTCCCAAAATACTATATCCTTACGCACGGAAGCACAACTACTATTTTAGTACTTTGTATATAAGCTTTAATTATTTTCTTTTATTATTTATGGCCATACCTATTTGCTTCTAACTGTTCCCAACTGGAAACTTCTCATGGACAAAGTTGGGATAGTATTGGTCTCTCTGTTGGGCATTATGCCTGGCATATAGAAACATCTCAGTACATGTCAATATTATTGAAAGAATAGTAATAAGGAAAAAGAGAGTGCTCCAACCTCCAGTCCTCTAGATGTTTCAACAATGAATCTCTTGGTTTTATTCTTCTGGATGATTTTGTGTCCTTGGAGAAGGCCAGATGCTCTTGAGAAACCTGTAGTGGAAATGGCAATAGTTAACAATAAAGGACAGACCATCACCATATCAGATACAGCTCACAGTTTTCCCTTCCTTATTCCATTTCCTCCATTTATATTTCTGACTTAAAGTTGGGTATATGGTTTTCAGGAAGTTTCTTTCAGAAAATCTGAAATCAATGTGCAGCTTAGCTCTTTTGTATAACAGAGAGTCAGAAAGCTTTGATATGTGTCTGGACTCACTAACTGACCAGAGCATCACCTTAGGTCATTTATTTTACTGCTCTGAACCTCACTTTGCTGATTTTTAAAATAGAAAACAGTAATAGCACTGGTTCTTGCTTGCCATATGTGATCATTAAGGAAGTGAAATGAAAATACATGTGGAAAGGATTTCCACTTAACTAAATAGAAAACCCACCTGATTATAAATCTGATTTCTACAGTCTGTTATATCTTTCTGACTTAACCAGCTGTATAAATTGACAGGGATTGAATATCTAATTGGCAAAGGTAAAATTAAAACTTTCATTCTAAAGTATGCTAGCATTTAAGGATAAAGGAGGAGTTCGTTTTCCTACAAATGCATTGTTAAGTTTGTAAAAACATTCATCAATACATTGTCATTAAGTTTTATACAATTAAAGTGAGGCATAATATTACCAGAATTTTGATTAAATTTCTTTTGTGAGTCAGTATGTTATTTGACATAATAAAATCCGCTCAAGCCTCCTTGTGTTTTTCTTAAAGTAATAGATGTTTCCACTTTTTCCTCTATTTGTAAAAAGTTTAGGCTGGTTAAAAAAAAATACAGTGCTGGAGCCCCTGGGTGGCTCGGTCAGTTGAGCATTTGACTTCAGCTCAGGTCGTGATCTCACGGTTCATGGGTTTGAGCCCCACATTGGGTTCTGTGCTGGCAGCTCAGAGCCTGGAGCCTGCTTTAGATTCTATGTCTCCCTCTCTCTGCTTCTTCCATACTTGTGCTCTCTCTTTCTCTCTCTCTCAAAAATAAGTAAATGTTAAAAAAATTTTAAGTACGATGAGGAAATTATGAATAATTCATTAAATGTCTTTTATAAACTTATTCCTTAAAAAACTATCCATTGCTATTTACATCTGTAGCTCTTTTCTTTGGGAGATAAAATAATGACATTAAAATTCCAGTATTACAATCTACATCAAAATGGTGATTAATTTTTTATTAATTTTTTTGAAGCCTAATCCCTAGTCTTCACCTTTGAAGTTAATTTAACTCCTAATTGTCATAAAGAAATAACACAATGCAGACAGAATTTAAGAGGATGTTCATCTGCATGTTTTCTCCTTTTGGAAGATGTGATCATGGCTTTAAAGGATTTGGCAATATAATATTAATGAAGCAATGGGAAAATACTCATACTGGAAATTGTCCCAATTGAAGATTTCAGTATAGGCATCAGAGAATTTCCAAGAATGACACTCTTCAATATAAAACAGAAACTCCAATTTTAAAATGCATGTAGTAGCAGGAGCTCTGTTTAATTAATATGGCAAATTAAATATTTTTCCTTACCATTTTTAATTTTAAATCAAATGAAAGTCATGTTGGGATTAGAAATGGTGGTAGCAGCAGCAGTGTTTTTAAATTTCCCTGAATCTCTTCATCCCCAGCACTCCAATAAAAATAAACAATAATAACTAATGATCTTATTTGAATATTAATTCAAACAAACTGTGGAAAAATCTTCTAAAAATATGACAGAAAAATCTGAACAATGATTGGCTATTTAATGCTCTGAAGAAATTACTGTTAATTTTTTAATTGAAGTAATTATATTGTTTTTGTATTTTAAAAAATTCTTTACAGAGGGGTACCTGGATGGCTTAGTCAGTTAAGCTCCAGACTCTTGATTTAGGCTCGGATCATGATGGAGCCTCCCGTTAGGCTCTGAGCTGGGCCTGGAGCCTGCTTGGGATTCTCTTTCTTTCCCTGTCTCTGTCTCTGTATCTCTCTCTCTCTCTCTCAAAAATTTAAAATTAAAAATTTTTAAAGTTCTTATGGAGATACATACTGAAATAGTTACTGATGAATTAATATATTTGGAATTTGCATCAAAATAATTTAGGAGAGGTGAGCGAGTTTAGATGGCATCAACAGCATTGGCCATGTTTTTATAGTAGTTGAAGCTTTGTTATGGGTTTAGGTTGTCTTTTTGATAAACTTGAATGCATTTGTAATAAAAGAAAGTTTTAATGTTATATCAAAATAAATGTTGGCCTCCATCTATGACTAAAAATTAAAACAAAAAAATGATAGCTAAAAAGCAAATAGAAGAGACAAAATGGAATGTGAAAATATATGCAGTTAAGGCAACAAATCCTAAAAAAAAGTAACAAATGTCAGATGGGATAAATGTAAAAGAAACAGATGGTAGATTTAAACCACTATACTGTAAATTACATTAAATGTAAATCAACTAGAAACTCCAAATAAAAAGCAGAAATTGTCCAAGTGTATTTTTAAAAAGCAAAACTTAACTATTTGCTGTCAGGAGTTGGAAGTAACTTAAATATTAAGACATGTATGGGTTAGAAGTAACGAGATAGAAACCGACATACCTTACAAATATGAATCTTATGAAAGATAGAGTGGTTTTGTTAATATTAGGTAAAGAAGACTGCAAAATGAGGAATTTTATCAGAGATAAAGGACACATCATAATAAAGGGGCCAATTCATCAAGAAGACATGAAATCTTAAAAGTATATTTCTTGGGATGCTTGGGTGGCTCAGTCAGTTAGGCACCCAACTCTTGGTTTTGGCACAGGTCATGATCTCACAGTTCACGGGTTCGAGCCCTGCGTCAGGCTCCATGCTAATGGTGTTGAGCCTGCTTGGGATTCTTTCTCTCTTCCTATCTCTCTGCCCCTCCCCAACTTGCCTGAGCTCTCTCTCTCTCTCTCTCTCTCACATAAATAAACATTTAATTTAAAAAGGTGTATTTTGGGGCACCTGGGTAGCTTAGTCAGTAAAACGTCCAGGTCATGATCTCATGGTTTGTGAGTTTGAGCCCCACCTCAGGCTCTGTGCTGACAGCTCCATCTTTCTCTGCTTCTCCCCTGCTTACGCACACACGCTCTCTCTCATTAATTAATGATATTAATGTTATTATATAATAAACATTATTTAATGTTAAAATAAGCATTAAAAATAAATAATAAATTAAAAACAATAAAAAATTTAAAAACTTCAAATAATAAAGCAAAAACTAAATCCATAATTATCATTGGAAAGATTTTCACTGGTTTCTCAGTAACCAATATAACACAAAAAAGCAAAGACATAGAAGACTTTTAACAGCACTGTCAACCAACTACAGAATATACTCTTTTCAGATGAACATGGGGGGCGCCTGGGTGGCTCAGTCGGTTAAGCGTCCGACTTCGGCTCAGGTCACGATCTCACGGTCCGTGAGTTCGAGCCCCACATCGGGCTCTGGGCTGATGGCTCAGAGCCTGGAGCCTGCTTCCGATTCTGTGTCTCCCTCTCTCTCTGCCCCTCCCCCATTCATGCTCTGTCTCTCTCTGTCTCAAAAATAAATAAAAACGTTAAAAAAAAATTAAAAAAAAAATGAACATGGAACGTTACTAAGATCTACAGTATACTGGGCTATAAAACAAGTCTCAACAAATCTTAAACAATTTAATTCATACAAAATACATTCTCGACCATGGTAAAATTAACTTAGAAAACAGTTTTTTAAAAAACTTGAAACAATTCCCAAATATTTAGAAATTAAGTAGCACACTTCTAAGTAACCAGTGGTGTCAAGAAGAAATCATAAGGTGAATTAGGAAATATTTTGAACCCAGTGAAAATGAAAGTATATAAAAAATGTTGGAACTCAGCTGAAAGTAATGCTTAGGGCAAATGTATAGTTAAAGATAAGTATATTAGAAAATAAGAAAGGTCTAAAATCAGTGATCTAAACTTCTATTTATGAATCTAGAAAATGAAGAGCAAATAAAACCCAAAAAGTAAGTAGAAGAAAAGAAATAATATAGAGTAGAAAGCAATAAAATAAAAATGGAAATGCAGGGGCACCTGGGTGGCTTAGTCATTTGAGCATCTGACTTCAGCTCAGGGCATGATCTCATGGGTTGTGATTCGGAGCCCCACATCAGGCTCACTGCTGTCAGCACAGAGCCCGCTTCAGATCCTCTGCCCCCTCTTCCCCTCCCCTGTTCGTGCTGTCTCAAAAATAAATTAAAAAAAAAAAAAAAAAGGAAATGCAGTACATATGAAATCAAAAGCTGTTTTTTTAAAAAGATAAGTAAAGTTGATTAAGTTATAACTAGACACATTGAAGGATAAAAGAGAAAGAGAAGACAGAGTTTACCACTATTAGAATTAAAAGAAATTACTGGCTGTCTCAGTAGTTGAGCTTTCAACTCTTGATTTAGGCTCAGGTAATGCTCTCTCAGTTGATGAGATTGACCTCTGTGTCAGTTTGAGGTGACAGCACCAAGCCTACGTGGGATTCTCTCTCTTCTCTCTCTGCTCCTCCCCTGCTTTATTTCTTCCTCTCTCTCTTTCTCTCTCTCTCTCTCTCAATACATAAGTAAATAAACAAACAAACTGTAAAAGACAGGACTTACCAGGAAATGGACAAAATCTTTGAAGACATAAATTTTCTAAAACTGACACACAGAAAACCTAAATCATCACGTATCTACTTTTAAAATCATTTTTTTAATTAAAAACCTCCATACAAAGAAAATCAAATACTCAAGTGACTTCCATGATGAAGTACAACACATATTTAAGAAAGAAATAATGCCAATTTGCACAGCGAAGGAAACAACCAACAAAATTAAAGGCAACCTTCAGAATGGGAGAAGATAATTGCAAATGACATATTGGATAAATGATTAGTATCCAAAATCTATAAAGAACTTACAAACTCCACACCAGAAAACAAATAAACTAGTGAAGAAGTGAGCAAGAAAACATGAACAGACAACTGACACTTTTCCAAAGAAGACTTCCAGATGGCTAACAGACACATGAAAAGATGCTCAATATCACTCATCACCAGGGAATACAAATCAAAACCGCAGTGAAACCAATCAAAACCACATGTGTCGGAATGGCTGAAATTAACAGCTCAGGAAACAATAGTTGTTGGTGAGGATGCAGAGAAAGGGGAACCCTTTTAAACTGTTGGTGGGATGCAAACTGGTGCAGCCACTCTGAAAAACAGTATATGGAGGTTCCTCAAAAAATTAAAAATAGATCTACCCTATGAACCACCAATTCCACTACTAGGTATTTCTCCAAAGGATACAGAAATGCTGATTTGAAGGGGCACATTCACCCTAAGGTTTATAACAGCGTTATCAACAATAGCCAAATTATGGAAAGAGCCCAAATGTCCATCAACTGATGAATGGTTAAAGATTCAGTGTGGGGGGGTTGGTGAGTGGTAGAATATTACTCTGCAATAAAAAAGAATGAAATCTTGCCAATTCAACAACATGGATGGAACTAGAATGTATTAAGCTGAGCAAAATAAGTCAGAGAAAGACAAATACATGATTTCATTCATATGTGGAATTTAAGAAACAAAAGAGATGAACATACGGGAAGAGAAGGAAAAATAAGATAAAAACAGAGATGAAGGCAAACATGAGAGACTCTTCAATACAGAGAACAAACTGAGGGTTGCTGGAGGGGTTTTGGTGGGATGATGGGCTAAATGGATGATGGGCATTAAGGAGGGCACTTAATTGGTATGACCACTAGGTGTTATATGTAAGTGTTGAATCACTAAATTCTACTCCTGAAACCATTATTATATGTTAAGTAACTTGGATTTGAATTAAAAAAATATATATAGAAAGATCACTACACTAAGCCCTACAAAATATTCCTATGAATGAAATTGAAGAACTAAATAGAGAGGTATACCAAGCTAGTGAATTAGACTATTTAACACTGTTAAGATGTCAGTTTTCTCCAAGTTGATCTATATGTTCAAATAACCCCAGTCAAAATCCTAATAAGTTATTCTGTAAAAAAAAAAAAAAAAAAAAAAAAATGGCGAGCTGGTTCTAAGAGTTATATGGAAATGCAAAAGAGCTGGGTTGACAAAACATTTTTGAAAAAGAAAAACAAGATTTGGCTTAAATGATTTCTATAAAGTTACAGGAATCAAGACAATTGGTATTGGTAGAACAGACATATACATAAATGAAACAGAACAGATTTCACAAATGGATCCATACAGATAGGGCAGATTGATTTTTAACAAAGATGCAAAAAGTTAATTCAGTATGAAAAGGATATTTTCCATAAGTGGTGCCAGAACAGTTGGCTGTCTGTATCAGGAGAAAATGGACCACAAGTCTTATCTCCATAAACAAAAGATAACTCAAAATAGACCTAAATGTAAAAGCTAAAATCATAAAACTTCTATAAGAAAAGATAGAAGGAAATCTTTGTGATGTCAGCATTGAGCAAATAATTTTTATTTTTTTTTTAATTTTTTTTTCAACGTTTTTTATTTATTTTTGGGACAGAGAGAGACAGAGCATGAACGGGGGAGGGGCAGAGAGAGAGGGAGACACAGAATTGGAAACAGGCTCCAGGCTCTGAGCCATCAGCCCAGAGCCCGACGTGGGGCTCGAACTCCCGGACCGTGAGATCGTGACCTGGCCGAAGTCGGACGCTTAACCGACTGCGCCACCCAGGCACCCCGAGCAAATAATTTTTAAATAGGACTCAAGAAGCACAAACAATAAAAGAAAGAAATGATATATTGGAATTGATCAAATTAAAATCATTTACTCTTTGAAAGACACTGTAAGAGAATGAAAAGCCTACCAACTAGAAGTAAATATTTACAGACCAGAAGTAAATATTGGCAATATGTATATCTGACAGATCATTTTATGAATAAAGAATTTTTACAACTTAACAAACAAAGCAACAAATAACTCCCCCCACCCCCCCAAATAAACAGCCCAAAAGATTTGAAAAAAAGACTTAATAAAATGCGATATAGTATGAGATGGCAAGTAAGCAAATAAAGTGATGTTCAGCATCATTAGTCATCAGAGAAACGCAAATAAAAATCACAGTGACATGCCGCAGCATACCTACTAGAATAGCTAAAACAAGAAACACTGATAAATGCTGTATTAGTGAGGTTGTGAAGCATGGTGTTGGGAATGTAAGAAGTTGGTACAAACCATTTAGAAATCAGCTTTGAGGGGCGCCTGGGAGGTTTAGTCGGTTAAGCATCTGACACTTGATTTCAGCTCAGGTCATGATCTTATAGCTCATGATTCAAACCCCGCATTGGGCTCTATAATGACAGTGCAGAGCCTGCTTGGGACTCTCTCTCTCTGCCACTCCCCAGCTTGTGCTCTGTCTCAAAATGATAAAGTTTTTTTAAAAAAATCAGTTTTGAAGTTTCTTAAAAAATTTCTCCTGTTTTCTGTACAACCCAGTAATTTAGTACATATTTGCTCAAGTGCAATACAACATGCATTTTTCCAGCAGGCAAAACTGAAAACTGCTCCAAATGTTACTTCAATAAGCAGTTGGATAAACAAATGAACATACAGTTAAATACCACCCAAAAATAAACAAAATGAATGGCTGAAATGTCCAGTAACCTGGTAGAATTTCAGAAACATGCTGGGCAGAAGAATCTAGACACAAAAGAATACATAATGTACAGTTGTCTTTATGTGAAATTCTAGAAATGCATAACTAGTCATTAGTGACCTAAAGCAGATCAGTTACTGAGAAGGGCTGGATATTAAGGAACTTTTTGGAATTATGGAAATATACAATATTTTATTTTTAGTGGTGGTGGTTACATTCTCAACTCATTGATTTATATATCTTAAATGAGTTTTTTATTATGTATATTATGCATCAATAGATAGTTGAATTTCTGTATTATTTGGCTTCTAAAAATTACTCCTAACATACAAAATTACATTTTTCTGGCTATTTTCAAAATGTAGAATAATTCTGTTTTTAGCAGGCAGCATTTGGTGACACCATTAGCCACTGCAAGATTCTCTTGGTACTGTTATTAAAAGCCAAATTCTGAAGTTTTATCAGCTCGTTTTTTGAAAGTGAGCAAGTAGCCAAGCTGATACACCTCCCAAGTCTTCTAGCCACCCTTTCCTTTTTTAAACTAAATTATTTATTTTTAAGTAATTCTAGAGTCATATGCAGTTTTGAAAAATGACGGAGATACCATGTACTTTCTGTTCAATTTCTATGGTAACATCTTTCATAACTGTACTACAGTATCCCATTATAATCCACCAGCACAGTCTCCATCCACTTCCATCACCACAAGGGTCCCTGGTGTTGCTGTGTTACAACCACCCCCTCCTTCCTTCCACTCCACTTCCCCCAAATGGCTCCACCCATGTCCTTAACCCCTGACAACCACTAATACATTTTCTGCTTCAATAATTTTGTCATTTCAGGAATGTTTAATCAATGGAATTATACAGTATGTAACCTTGGGGATTGGTTTTTTTCCTAGCATAATTCTTGAGATTTATGTTGATGTATCAACAGTTCTTTTTTATTTCTTTTTTTTTTAAGCTTATTTATCTTATTTGGCAGGGGAAAGGGGGTTGTGGGGAGGAGAGAGAATCCCAAGCAGGCTCCAGGCTCCAGGCTCCATACTGTCAGCCCAGAGCCCGACATGGGGCTCAAACTCGCGAACCATGAGACCACAACCTGAGCTGAAGTCAAGAGTCAGAAGCTTAACTGACTGAGCTGCTCAAGTGCCCCTTTTCCTTTTTATTTCTGACTAGTATTGCATAATATTGGGTGTCCCACTATTTAAGCATTCACCTATTGAAGGACATCCAGGCTGTCTCCAGTTAACTTCTAAAAAGGTCATTTCCAAACATCTTGATTTTATTACTACATGATAAAACTTATAACTGTTAAATTATGTTTCCTATATATAATATAATAGGGAGAATTTTCAAATAGTACAATATTTACTTTTTGTGACGTGTCTAAAGAACCTTAATTTTGTTTTCCCCTTGAGTCTGTTTAACTACAAGGAGGTTTGCTTGAAGAAATTACGTCCGTTCACATTGGTGTTTCATGTGTAGCACCTAAATCTACCTTGGATTAGATTTTATCACAACTGAGAACATGCCTTTTTGTGGATGTTTTATAATTTGCAGGTAATGATAAATGCAATCAGCATCCTGTGAAGCCTCTAATTAGAGCCTAGGGGAAAATGTCTCCAGCAGCATTTAGGAGAAAGGGACAGTACACTATTTTATCCTGAGAAAGGGTCATTCATCAGGCATCTAGGGTCAGTTTTTTATGCTCTTGAACAAGACCTTAACAATTTGTTGGGCAAAGGTTTGGTTCTGACATATCCTTCATTCTTTTTTCAAGTGGACTGAAAGCTTTTGGTCTGATTTTTCAGCTTCAGAGGTTTCAGGCAAGATCAGAAAGTCACCTCTGAAATATGAACTTGTCAGAAATTTTTTTCTTAATTTTTAATTTGTGAAATCACATTCTCGAGAGCCCTTGTGAAACTGTCACACCTTCGTACATGGATTGGTTTGTGATTCTGTAAGACTTGTTGTACTGTAGTTAAGACTTTGCCACTCTACACTTTCTCAGACAGCAGTTCATATCAGAAAGATGGCTATAAACACTGTAGGGAACCTGCTGGTGGTGAGGAAAGTGTTTGATGAAGACAAGGAGCCATTAATTGTCTCTTGCTGGTTTGTCCAATTACCTTGAAACTAGGCAAATCCAGGCCACAACTTCCTGCTCTCTGCCTGCGTTTCAAAAATAGCCATTCAGCCATACTTACTTTTTCTGTTCAGCAAACAAGAATGGAGAAAGACCAGGGGTGCCTAGGTGGCTCAGTCAGTTGGGTGTCTGGACTTCGGCTCAGGTCATGATCTCACGGTCCGTGAGTTCCAGCCCCACATAGGGCTCTGTGCTGACAGCTCAGAGCCCGGAGCCTGCTTCAGATTCTGTGTCTCCTCCTCTCTTCCCCTCCCATGCTCATGCTCTGTCTCTCAATAATAAATGTTGAAAAAAAAAATTAAAGAAAAGAATGGCGAAAGGCCACATAACTCCTCTTTCTCGGTCATTCATCTAAGACCTTGATTCTGACTTGCCCACTCAGATCCAGTTTCCTTGGTGCCTAAGTTACTGAGGAGGTGTCTCGGGACTCCCCAGTCCCTTCACTTCCCTTTGTCTTTTAATGAACAGTTAATGCAAAATGTTTTTTTTTTAATTTTTTTTTCAACGTTTATTTTTTTTATTTTTGGGACAGAGAGAGACAGAGCATGAACGGGGGAGGGGCAGAGAGAGAGGGAGACACAGAATCAGAAACAGGCTCCAGGCTCTGAGCCATCAGCCCAGAGACTGACGCGGGGCTCGAACCCACGGACCGCGAGATCGTGACCTGGCTGAAGTCGGACGCTTAACCGACTGCGCCACCCAGGCGCCCCAATGCAAAATGTTGTTTTAAAAGAGGGCTCACAGCAGTATTACAACTTCAGAGCTATTGTTTTTTAAGCACATCACAATAGATCTGTTTTTAAATTTAGTTGTTTCTGATCAATAGCCTTTGGGAATAAGGACTCTTTTTGAAAAGAAAAACAAACCAGAGGCATTAGGAACTTTCCAGAAAGAGTGTAAGGGGTGGCTGCTGCTGCCTGTAAAGACTCATCATCTATCCTCTGGGCCCTCTTCATTGTAGTAGAATCTCTCCTCCTTCTCTGCTCTGTCTTCACCTTAGTATGGCGCCCTTACCTGAAAGCGCTGTGAAAATAGCCAACTACCTCCACCTGACTCTAGTCTTACTCTTCTTTTTTTTGTATTTGTATGTTTATATTTAACATGTAACATACACATCTTTGTATGTTTATGTTTTCTACGTGTGCCCGTGTAGAATGTAAATTCCGCGAGGGCAGAGACCTTTTTCGTGTTTTGTACTGTGACACTGTCAACTAGAGCAGAGCCCAGAGCCTGGGACTCACGTAGCAAATACTTGTTGAGTACATTAGTTAATTCACCAATCTGCATCCCCTTCATTTCTTGCTGCATTAGCAGAAGAGGCAGAATAAGCTACGCGCAGAGGAATTAGGGAATACTAAAGCTACTTAGTAGGCATAACAGGAGTAGGGTAAATACATTGCTTTTGGCAGATCAGTAGTTAGGAGTAGTAGGAAGAGTAATTGGAGTAGTGCTAGTAACCTACTCGCTGTTTCCGAGCGTGAACGTTCAGTTCTACCATCATGATTCTGAAGTTGTCGCATTTTCTTTGAAATCCTGCAGCGTTGCCTTCCACAGCTGGAAGTATATTGAATCAAGTGTTTGAAAGATTAGAATATTCTATTTCTCTGGTGAAACGAAGCTTTTATTATGTATATATCATTTATCATTTATGCTTGATGACTATTTTTGCCTTAAAATCTATCCTGTCCATTGTGTAGTTTTGCCAGCTTTCTTGTTGTTACCATTTGTTTGTTATATCTTTTTTCCTCATAAATATTTCAGCTGTCTGTGTCCGTCTCTTTAGGCGTGTGTCTTCTAAACATAGTGTTTTTCCCGCCGTGCTAACCAGCTGTCTTTTCCCCACTTTACAGCGTGTTTACGTTTGCTCACGTGCGCACCAGGTTTTTATTCATATTTCTTCTTCCTCTTCTGTATCGTGCAGAAGCTTTTTCTGCAGGAGAATTAGCAGTAGACTCTTCTAAGCTTTGTCTGAAAGTTTACTTGTTTTCCTATCACTTAGGGTAGTAACCTGAACATAGAAATCTAGATTCACAAACTTCTCTCAATACAGTACTTTGGAAATGTTAGTCCTATCTTCTGAGCGACTAGTCTACCACCAAAGTAGTTACTTTTTTTTTTTTTTTTTTTTTTTTGTGAGAGAGAGAGAGAAAGAGACAGAGGCAGAAGGAGAGAGAGAGAGAGAGAAAGAATCCCAAGCAGTCTCCATGCTCGGGGTGGAGCTTGATGTGGGGCTTTATCCCACAACCTTGGGCCAAAATTAAGAGTCAGATGCTCAATCAACTGAGCCACCCAGATGCCCCTAGTTACTCCTTTCTAAGTAGTCTCTGCTTTCTTTGGATGCTTAAGCCCTTGTCTTTAGAATTTTATATTCACAAGGATGGACCTCAATGTGAATTTAATTTTATTGACCTTGCTAAGAGGTTATTGTTCTTTCTGAATTGTTTTTCATCAGTTGTGAAAAATTCTTTAAATATTGTCCCCCCAAATTCTTTCTCTTCTGTCCTTCTGGAATTCCCATGAGATGCATGTTAACCATCACATGCTGCCCTCTCTCTTATTTCTTCTCTTTCCTTGTGCCATGTCCTGGGGAATTTGCTTAGATCACTCATCAGTTTCTCTGATTTTCTTCACTGAGGTCTAATCTGCTGTTTGGTGCATCTATTGAAGGATTTTTTTTCTATGACAACATTTTTTAAGTTGTATTTGATTCTTTTTCAAATCTGAATATTTTGTAGTGTTTTATTTTTTCATATTTTAGATATCTTGAAATCATTTAATCATGCTTGGCTTTTTTGGGGTTTCCTGTTGTTTTTGTTTGTTTATATTTAAATGAGTTTCCAGTCTAAACTTTTTGCTGCTGTAATTCTGCTATTTGTCATTGTCTCCTACTATCTTGTGGGGATTGATCACAGTAGATTGTTTCTTTATGTGTTCTATATAATTGTAATGGGTTCATTTTCAGCATGTGTTTTTTTTTTTGTTTGTTTGTTTGTTTTGTTTTTTTTTGTTTTTTTTTTGTTTTTTTTTTGTTTTGCGGCAGTCCTGTATAGCCTGAGTTAAGAGCTTGTCCTTCCAGAGAGTTTTTGCATTTGCTTCTGTTAGGTAATGCAAGGTTGTCACTAACCTGCAGGCTGGTCCCTTAAAAGGGCACCTAATGTGGCTGCCCTGTGCCCTGTGCTTTAGATGAGGGTCCAGGGGTGGCCGTACCTTACTCTTCTCTTCTGAACATCACTACAAATAAATTTAGAAATTTCTGTCTTTTTAGTATCCCAGGGGGCTCATGGAAAATTCCTAGAGTGAGGTTTATTTTCAAATGTCATTACCTTACATAACTCCAAGGACATCTTCTAGTGGGTTTTACTGTCCTAGGACATATTTTTATGTTTTTTTTCCTCTAATTGGACATTTGTAGATTATTCAGTATACAATGAAAAATCTCAATCCGATATGATATTTGGGCTATGGATATATATTCACAGGAGATATAAACGTATTGTATATACACATGTATATATATACGCACATGTATTCACAGCAGGCACGCGCACACACACACACACAGAATGTATGTTGTTTCAACCAGAGTTTATACCAAAACATACGAATTTTCCATGTCCCTCTGAGCTTTACTTAGGAACTTAAGCAGGTTTTACTACCTTGAAAATGTCAGTGATACTGAAATTTATCATGAATATATTCTCTTGTGGTTAGATTTCCCCATACCCTTGATCCAAGGATAATCAATCCACTATGATCAGATAACTTAGTGCTAAACCTAATAAGACATAATGCATTTGAATTTGTTAATTTCTGTGGTGCCTCATATTATTTTATAACTTCATCAGAAGGTATTTTAAGATATTTTTAATGAATTTATAATTCTTCTAAATTAACATGATTTAAATTGTTTGTAATTTGTTGTTTACTTAATGTACATGTTAAACTTAAGTTTTTGTTGATTCATAGCACTTGAGAATTAGGTTAATGATCTCCCCAGCAACAGCGGCAATACTACTGATTAAAAATGTGGCAATTGCCAGCTGTATTTCTTACTGCATTTTCTTTTCAAATTTAGGTTGTAAAGCCTATAACGGCTTTTTAAGTGCTCCTCTGTTTAGAATTTTACAATGATGTGACAGACAAAGTAGAAGGAGTTTTAATGAAGAACTTGATATTATACCTGTGACAGTTCAGTATTGCTTGAGGCCTATGAAATGCAAAGCCATGTTTTCATCATGATCTAGGAGTTTTATCTATGCAACTTAGTGCCTACCATTAAATGTACCTCATTTTTTAATTGAACATCAATTGCTTTGATAAAGCCATTGTTACCTACTCAAATTAACAGCCTTTCACAATAAAGAATTTTCTTTCTCTTCATTACTAGCTCTTTATATTTCCTATAAATGTGTAGCTTTGTTGAATTACCCCGTCAAGGGGTTTTCTGGTTAGTTATGTTCAATGTAAATGATAGGATGTTATAGTGTGTAAGTGCCCTTAAAGATGATCGAGTCCAAGGATAACAACTATGCACTTCTGCTTCCATTCCTCTACCATGCCTTGACCTAGTTGATTACCATCTTCTTTCGTAGTGGGTCTCCAAGCAGCCTGAAAAGCTTCCTCAACACAATACTGATTTTGCACAAACTAGTAAATATTAGATTTAGTCCAGTCCTTTCATGATACAGATGAGGAAACTGAATCCCAAGCATTTTAAATGATTCACTAAAACTCACAAAAACCTATTAATAATAGCTGGGCTAGAACAAGAAAATTGCTGACACCAAATGAAATCTTGTTTTTTTAAGCATGAGTACCCTTGATGAAATTTCCTACTTTGGTAATCTTTTTATGCAATTACTCCGCTTTTTAAATAATCTTAAAATGGAATATGACCACTTTTGAATTGTACTTTTGTGCCAAGTGGAAGTAGCCTGGGCAAAAAGTCAGCCCTCTCAACTGGACTGCCATCATCTGCGGGGTGCAGGGTGGGGGGGCTTCAGGTTATGTAGGACTCTGCTACCCTCAGCAGCCCCAGTTCTTCCAAGCCCCCTCTTGGAAATAGCCCTGTCAAATCTTACTCAACATAAATTGGCATTCCTATTTATAGCATTCTCAGAAGAGATTTTAGGCACAAATTTTTCTTCTGTTTACAGTTTTCATCCAAAGCATGTCAGTACTAATTACTTTTCTGCAGAAATCCCAAGAATTTGAAGATGTGAGACTGGTTTGAAAAGCTCAGTGGCAGGCTTAGAGTTGCCCTGATTTTCTCATGTACTAAGATCGTAATAGGCTGAAGAAATAACACGTCAAATATCGTATACAAGCTTTTCCAGCCAAGATTGGTTTTCCATGGAACTGCAGAAAAAGCTGGGCATCAGTCTTCATCATATATTTTGTACATATCAACTGCTCCACTGCAGATCAGGAGTTCTTATTCTGAGAATTCTGACAGGTTATGAATTATGCTGATATAAATTTGATTCTCTCTCAACCAATGAGCTGAAAGTTCTACCAAGTTTCTTTCTGAGTCAGTGTGAACTCATGGTCTAACCAACCCTCCTCTGTTGTCAGACTTGAGTAATGTGAAGGTATTATTCCTTTTTGTCTCTAAGCATGTTTTTGTTAATAGTCCTTACTATAAGAAGCACTCAATTGCTGCATTTCAATCACATGTGTTCTTCACCTTTTAAATTTCTCTAGTTGAACAGACCAATTTGTAACTTTGATTTTTCCAACCTTTTTGACCCAGCTGCTAGCTAACCTCAGATTTTTTTTTTTTGAGCTGTCATACATGTTTCCTTTATTTGGTTTACTCTGCCAATGGCGGTGCAAATGAGGCTTCTTTTTGATGTTGTTTTGGAGATTAGTCTGAGTAGGTTCCTATAAAAGTGTACCGTGAACGTGGTAATGTTCAAAATTAAAGAACATGACTTGCCAGGTAGTTCTACCTTTCCTCAAATGAGAATAGCAGGTAAGGGTTGTAGGATTGCATGTAGTTTGAAGGCAGGTGGTACCTTTATTTCATTACCTGACTTCTTTGGGGGACCATTATATTTTGAGCCTTATTTAGTACTTAAAGGAGTGTGAGAGATTTTTACGATTAGACAAAGGTATCATGAGAAGTGTCCTGAAAGCTTAGGAAAGCCTGGAATGGAGGTGATGTGTCCCAATAGTCTCCCCTTTACCTTAGCACAAGCCTGGAGGAATCCTGGGAGGTGTATGTACATGCCTTGTTAAGGAGGCTGAAACGTGAGGCTTTAAGGCCTCTTCAGGAGAGAAGCACCGGCTTTACAGTTAGAAAAAGTTAAAGGGCTCTTCTTACATGTGAAAGGTGTGGTGTATGTTTTTGATGAGTTAAAAGTTACTTGGGAATATAGATTTTAATTTTCTAGTAAGGTTTATTCTCTTGCTTTCAGATTCTTATTCAAGTTAATTGATCTTCATTTAATATTTGAAAGCCCCTGTATTTTACTAATACAAAGCTATTGCTTTGTAACAAATAGTCCCAAAAACTCAGCAGCTTCAAACAATAAACATTTATCATGCTATATAGTTTTCTATGGGTCACGAATCTAAAAATAGCTTAGCTGAGAGTTTCTGTCTCAGGTTCATTCATAGATCATTATCATCTGAAGGCTTGACTGGAGCTGGAGGATCTGCTTCCAAGGTGATTCCCCTAATGTGCCTGGCAAGCTAATGCTAGTTATTGTCAGGCCTTAATTTCTCTTCACATGAAGCTCTCCAACACGCTGCTTGGTAGTCCTCATGAGATGGCAGTTGGCTTTCCCCAGAGCAGGTGTTCCAAGAGAGAAGCAGGCAGAAGTCATAATATCTTGCATTAACTGGCTTTGGAGGTCATACTCCATCTTTCCACAATAATAGTTACACAGGTTAACCCTATCCAGTGGGAGCTACACAAGGGCCTGAATACTAGGAGATGGGATCACTGGGGGACATCTTGCATCCTGACTCCCACAGCCCTGAATAAAAATCATATTTGAAGTAGATTGAATCAAAACAATAGCTTTTATATTCAAATGGTTGGGGTATATGAATTGAGTCATGACAGGTTTTCATCATGTGTCTGTGTATGTCTGTGTTTACCATAACTGGCATATAACATGTATCTGTTAACTTTTCTTTTTGTTTTAAAGTACACATGTGTCTTGGACTATGATTAGATTATCTGAGGTTTATTTATCATTTTCACAGAATAAAAGCTACCAATTTGAGACAACAAAACTTAGGGACGCAGTTGTCCTTCCTCATCATTTATGTGAGACTAATTGAAATATTTAGGAACTTTACAAGAGATGAGTTACTGGATTAGCTCCTCTTTGTATGTTAAATCTCCACTTACATATTTTTCACATATTGCTGATGTTTGTGAAAACAGAAAATAGAACTGCAATACAAATGAGAAAATACTAAGCTGAAATGGGAAAATAACATAATTATAGCTCAGGAAATGCAAGTCAGAAATCCAAAATAAGTTAAATATATGCTGAAAATGTTAGCATTTTTTAATGTACTTAAGGATAATTATGTTGCAAACATAATACAATTTTTACTATTGTTTCCCAGGTGAAGGGCAAAGGGATGCTTGCATGCTTACTTTAAATCACTTGAAGAGAGATGTGTTGTTTTCTTAGCATCAGATCTTATACAAACAATAAGATCAACAGTTTCGCTATTGATTACTTACTATTATTTACTGTAGGCAAGTTATCAAAAACGCACTTTTTAGGTTGTTTTTTAAGTTTTGAAACTGAGCAAAAAGCACTCTTCACTGATGTCAAGAGTAAAGCATTTTTCTAAGTGGAAATTTGCCAATATGTATCAAGAGGCTTCATAATATCCACACCCTGTAATTAGCAACTGCACTTCTAAAAATGTGTTATAAGGAAAATTTGGAGAGGAAGCCAAAAATAGATATGTTTGTGGCAACATTATGACTATTAAAAACATTGGAATAAAATCCAGTAGGCAAATGATAAAATAAATGATGCTGTATTCTAATTATGTTAGCATACAGGCTAAACTGCTATCATAAGACCTGTTTAAACAAAGATGTTTATTTCAGCATATTTCAGTATTTCAGAGATACTAACCCTTGTGTCAGTGCACCACAAAATGGGCAGGGACCTAGATCTCTATTTGAAGAATTATACGTTCTACAGAGTTTTAGCCAAGACCTTGTGCCAGTCCATGGGAGTGAGAAAGAGGAGAAAGTGGGCAAGAAACCTTTCTTAAAAAAAACAAAAAAAAAAAACAAAAAAAAACAAAAAACACTAGAAGTCCTATGCCTTATCTCTGCTCACATTTCAGTGGCCCCAGTCATGTAAAGTTAAAAAGTCAAGGGCTACACCTGGCATTATGAGAGTGAATGAAATATGAAAGTTGCCATGAATAACCTTGAAAACATTATGTTAATTAAAACAGGCCACTTATAAAAGGCCACCTATTATAAGATTGCATTTATATGAAATGTCCAGAATAGGCAAATCCATAGAGACTGAAAGTAGATTAGTGGTTGTCAGGGGCTAAGAAGAGGAAGGATGGGGAAATGATTGTTAACGGGGATGGGGTTTGTTTGGGGGTGATGAAAATCTTCTAAAATTTTATGGCATGTGAATTATATCTCAGTAAAGCTATTATAAAAGAAAGAAAAATGTTCCAGTGAAGAAGGGACACATAGGAAATTTTCCTTTCTCAACCCTGGCATGGATAGAGGGGAAACCACTCTCCCCCAAGAATTTAAAACACGAAGTCAGCCCTTGTGTGTGTGTCAGCCCAAATTCATGCTCCCTGTGTCTGTAAAACCCTCCAGGTGTCTAGCAGAAGCACATGTAAATCCTCTGGAAATATCCAGCCTCTGTCAAAGCCTCAAACCATTCTGCAGATAAAACTGCAAGGAAAACAAGCAGTTCACAGTCCGAATCACAAAATACACAAGGGTATCAGGCACCATGAATGGAAATCGTTAACACATAAGACAGCAGTGATGGCCCTGTGGAGATTTCAGGTATTAGATTTGTTCATCACATCTAAAATAACCACAATTAATATGTTTTAAAAATAAAAGAGAATCTTGAAAATATGACCAAAGAATGGGAAGATTGGAGAAATAACTATTCTAGAAAAGAAACATGTGATAAATTAGTTTAAAATTTGGCTATATAGATTTACCAGCAGAATTGACATAGTAGAATCAATGTACTGGAAGACAGATAGGAAAATGTTATCCTGAATGAAGCCTAAGGAAACATAAAGATGAAAACTATGAGAAAGCAATCAAGATAGAAGAGGGGGTTGGGATAAGAAGTGTGATGGACATACTTCACATCAGATTTTTAGAAGGAGAAAATAGAGGAAATGGGGAAGAGGCAGTATTTAAAACTACGCTGAGATTATTCCAGAATATTTGAATGCACAATTTTAAGAAGCCCAAAGCATCCTAAGCAGTAGAAGTAAGACCATATCCACACTAAACATATTAATGTGAAATTGCTGAACAACAAAGAGAGGGTGGACATCTTAAAAGCAGCTGAAGAGGGTGGGAAAAGAAATCATCTTCAAGGCAAGAGCAGTTAGACTGACCGCTTATTTCTCAACAGAATCTGGAAGAGAATTGAGTTCTATCTTCAATGTGCTGAAAGAATATACACATCAACTTATAATTCAATGCCCAGTGAAAATCTCCCTCCGGAATGAGAGTAAAAGTCTGTCAGTTTCTCAGAAATTCTCCAAGCCTCCAAATGCAACAGAAAGACTTTATTCAAGCAGTCGCAATAGGGAGAACACCAAAGGAGAGGTTACTCTGAACATGAAGGAGGTTTTATGGAGAAAGGAGACAAAAGCTGCTGAGTGCCAGCAGCAGGGTTGGCGGGTGTTGGTCAGGCAGGTTGTTGCAGTCTTGTAGAAAGTTGTTTTCCTTGCAGTTTGGCTCTTCCAGGCCATTACATCCTGTTCTAGGAATTGTTGGCTCAAATGGGGCATTTAGAGTGACTGGGTTAGTTTCTCAGTACCAGAGAACAGGGGAGTTGGTGTTAATTCAGAACAGAAAAAGTTTATCATCCTCCACAGCACCTTCTCCTGGAACAAGGCACACCGAATCCAGCGTCTGCCAACTGTAACAGATCTGTTGGAGATAAGGGGAAAATCACAAGAATGGGGGTCCGTTTTCGGGGTTAAATTTTTCTTTTGCTTCTGCCCTGAGATCATGTTCTGGGAACATTTGTTTTCAAAGTATGTTGCAGCTCACCTGAAAGACCCTACAAATTATACTTGTAATGAGAGGGATTCCTCCCAAGAAGGAAAGTAGGTGAATGAACAACCTTTGGAGGAATGTTCTGAGTGAAGACAGGATTTCTTTCAGGAATATCTGAAATAAAACGGAGGATATTTTGGTTGGCTTTACATAAGAGGGGTTCTGAGGCATGGAGCAGTCATCTGTACAAGAACCCTTGCTCTGGAGGCTACAATGGAGGCAAAGTTGCCTGGGCTCTTCAGCTCCCCTGCAATTCCATATGAATTTTAAAATCCATTTGTCAATTACCAAAAAAAAAATGCCTGCTGGGATTTTGATTGGGTTGTGTTGACTGTATAGATCAGTTTGGGGGGAAAATTGATTATTTTTAACAATAAACCCGTAAACAAGGTGTATCTGCATTGATTTAGTTTTATTTTCTGCAGTATTTTCTAGTTTTTAGGTTACATATCGTGTGTATCTTCCATCACATTTGTGATATTTCCTATTTTGATGCTGTTGTTAATAGACTATTTCTTAATTTCTCATGGCTTGTTTTAGAATGTAAGATGCAGTAAGTCGTTTTTAGAGTACAAAATTTATTTAAATTCAAGTTAGTTAATATACAGTGTAGTATTGGTTTTAGGAGTAGAAGCCAGTGACTTATCACTTATATACAATACCCAGCAGTCATCCCAACAAGTGCCCTCCTTAATGCCCATCACCTATTTAGCCTACTCCCCCCTACACACACCTCCTCTCAGCAACCTTTCATTTGTTCTCTATATTTCAGAGTCTCTTATATTTGTCTCCATCTGTTTTCATCGTATTTTTCCTTCCCATACCCTGTGTTCATCTGTTTTGTTTCTTAAATTCCACATATAAGTGAAATCACACAGTATTTGTCATTCTCTGCCTGGCTTACTTTGCCTAGCATAATACACTCTAGTTCCATCCACTGCAAATGGCAAGATTTCATTCTTTTTGAGCACAGAGTAATATTCCACGGTTTAGGGGTGTGTGTGTGTGTGTGTGTGTGTGTGTGTGTGTGTGTGTGTGTGTATTTGGGTTCTTTCCATAATTTGGCTATTGTCGATAGTGCAGGTATAAACGTTGGCATGCATGTGCCCCTTAGCATTTTTGTATCCTTTGGAGAAACACCTAGGAATGCAATTCCTGGGTCATAGGATAGCTCTATTTTTAATTTTTTGAGGAACCTCCGTACTGTTTTCCAGAGTGGCTGAACCAGTTTGCATTATCACCCATGGTGCAAAAGGGTTCCCATTTCTCCACATCCTCGCCAGCATCTGTTGTTTCCTGAGTTGTTAATTTTAGCCCCTCTTACTGGTGTGAGGTGGTATCTCATTGTGGTTGTGATTTGTATTTCCCTGATGAGTGATGTTGAGCATCTTTTCATGTGTCTGTTAGCCATCTGGATGTCTTCTTTGGAAAAGTATCTGTTCTTGTCTTCTGTTCATTTCTTCACTGGATTATTTGTTTTTTGGGTGTTAAGTTTGGTAAGTTGTTTATAAATTTTGGATACTAACCCTTTATCCAATATGTCATTTGCCAGATACCTTCTCCCATTCCATCAGTTGCTTTTGGTTTTGTTGACTGTTTCCCTCATTGTGAAGAAGTTCTTTATCTTGATGAGGTCCCAATAGTTTATTTTTGCTTTTATTTCCCTTGCCTATAGAGACAAGTCTAATAAGAAGTCTCTGCAGCTGAGGTTGAAGAGGTTGCTGCCTGTTTTCTCCTGTAGGATTTTGATGGTTTTGTGTCTCACATTTATGTCTTTCATCCACTTTGAATTTATTTTTGTGGATGGTGTAAGAAAGTGGTCCAGTTTCATTCTTCTTCATGTGACTGTGCAGTTTTCCCAGCACCATTTGCTAAAGAGACTGTCTTTTTTCCACTGTATACTCTTTCCCACTTTGTCAAAGGTTAGTTGGCTGTATATTTGTGGGTCCACTTCTGTGTTCTCTGCTCTGTTCCATTGATCTGTTCCATTGTTTGTTTTTGTGCCAGTACCCTACTGTGTTGATGATTACAGCTTTGTTATACAGCTCGAAGTCCGGAGTTATGATGCCTCAAGCTTTGGTTTTCTTTTTCAAAATTACCTTGGCTATTTGAGGTCTTTTCTGATTCCATACAAATTTTAGGATTGTTTGTTCTAGTTCTGTGAAGAATGTTGGTGTTATTTTGATAACGATTACACTGCATGTGTAGATTGCTTTGAGTAGTATAGACTTGTTGACAATATTTGTTCTTCTAATCGATGAGCATTGAATGTTTTTTTTTCCATTTCTTTGTGTTTTCTTCATATTCTTTCATAAGCTTTCTATAGTTTGCAGTGTATAGATCTTTTACCTCTTTGGTTAGATTTATTCCTAGGTATCTTATGGGTTTTGGTGCAGTTGTAATTAGGATCGATTCCTTGATTTCTCTTTATGTTGCTTCATTATTGGTATATAGAAATGCAACAGATTTCTTCACATTAATTTTATATCCTGCAATTTTGCTGAATTCATGTATCAGTTCTAGCAGATTTTGGTGGAGTCTTTCAGGTTTTCCATGTAGAGTATCATATCATCTGTGAAGAGTGTAAGTTTGACTTCTTTTTTACCAATTAAATGCCTTTCATTTCTTTTTGTTGTCTGATTGCTGAAGCTAGGACTTCCAGTACTATGAGGAACAACAGTGGTGAGAGTGGACATCCCTGTTGTGTTCCTGACGTTAGGGGGAAAGCTCTCAGTTTTTCCCCATTGAGGAAGATATTAGCTGTGGATCTTTCATATATGGCCTTTATGATGTTGAGGTATGTTCCTTCTGTCCCTACTTTCTTGAGGGTTTTTATCAAGAAAGGATGCTGTATTCTGTCAAATGGTTTTTCTGCATCGATTGACAGGATCATATGGTTCTTACCCTTTGGTTTATTAACGTGGTGTATCATGTTGATTGATTTGTGAATATTGAACCAGCCCTGCAGCCCAGGAATAAATGCCACTTGATCATGGTGAATAATTCTCTTCATGCACTGTTCAATTAAATTTCTTAATATCTTGTTAAGAGTTTGTACATCCAGGTCCATCAGGAATATTGGTCTGTAGTTCTCCTTTTTTAGTGGGGTCTTTGTCTTGTTTTGGAATCAAGGTAATACTAGCTTCATAGAATGAGTTTGGAGGCTTTCCTTCCATTTCTGTTTATTGGAACAGTTTGAGAAGAACAGGTATTAACTCTTCTTTAAATGTCCGGTAGAATTCCTTGGGGAAGCTATCTGGCCCAGGATTCTTGTTTGTTGGGAGATTTTTGATAACTGATTCTATTTCTTTGCTGGTAATGAGCCTGTTCAAATTTTATATTTCTTCTTGTTTCAGTTTTGGTAGTAGTGTGTGAGTTTCTAGGAATTTGTCCATTTTTTCCAGATTGCCTGGGTTATTGGCATACAATTTTTCATAGTATTCTCTTATAATTGCTTGTATTTCTGTGGTATTGGTTGTGATCTCTTCTCTTGTCATTCATAATTTTATCTATTTGGGTCCTCTCTCTTTTCTTTTTAATAAGTCTGGCTAGGGGTTTATCGTTGATTCTTTCAAAGAACCAGCATTTAGTTTCTATTCTGTTTTTGTGTTTATTTGTTTGTTTCTGTATCATTTATTTCTGCTCTAATCTTTATTATTTCCCTTCTGCTGGTTTTAGGCTTTATTTTCTCTTTTCTAAGCTCCTTTAGGTGTATACAAGGTTAGGTTGTATATTTGGGACCTTTTTTACTTCTTGAGATTGGCCTGAATTGCAATGTATTTTCCTCTTAGGACCGCCTTTGCTGCATCCCAGAGGTTTTGGACTACCATGTTTTCATTTTCATTCACTTCCATGTGCTTTTTTCTTTCTTCTTTAATTTCCTGGTTAACCCATTGGTTCTTTAGTAGGATATTATTTAACCTCCATGTATTTGAGGACTTTCCAAATATTTTCTTGTGGTTGATTTCAAGTTTCATAGCATTGTGTTCTGAAAATATGCATGGAATTATCTCAATCTTTTCTGTACCTGGTGAGGGCTCATGTGATCTGTTCTGGAGAATGTTCCTTGTGCACTCAAGAACAATGTGTATTCTGCTGCCGTAGGATGAAATGTTCTGAATGTATCTGTTAATTCCATCTGGTCCAGTGTGTCATTCAGAGCCATTGTTTCCTTGTTGATTTTCTGCGTAGATGATCTGTCCATTGCTATAAATTTAGTATTAAAATTTCCTACCGTTATGGTGTTATTATCAATGAGTTTCTTTATACTTGTGATTAATCGATTTCTATATTTGGGTGATTCAAGATGGGGGCATAAATATTTACAATTGTTAGATCTTCTTGATGGATATACCCCTTAATTATGATATAATGCCCTTCTTCATCTCTTCTGACAGTCTTTATTTTAAAATCTAGTCTGTCTAAGTATGGCTACTCCAGTTTTCCTTTAACCTCCTTTAGCATGGATACATGGTTCTCCATCCCCTCACTTTCAATATGCAGGTGTCTTTAGGTCTAAAATGAGTCTCTTGTAGGTAGCATATAGTTGGATTTTGGTTTTTTATCCCTTCTGATACCCTGTGTCTTTTGATTGAAGCATTTAGTCCATTTACATTCAGAGTGATTATTGAAAGATATGAATTTAATGCCATTGTGTTACCTGTAGAATTGGTGTTTCTGGTCATGTTCTCTGGTCCTTTGTAATCTTTGTTGCCTTGGTTGTCTTTTTTTTTTTTTTTCCTTCCACTCAGAGAGTCTCCCTTAAAATTTCTCGCAGGGCTGATTTAGTGCTCATGAACTCCTTTAGTTTTTGTTTGTCTGAAAAACTCTTTATCTCTCTATTCTGAATGACAGCCATGCTGGATAAAGAATTCTTGGCTGCATATTTTTCCCATTCAGCACATTGAAAATTTCATGCCATTCCATTCTGGCCTGCCAAGTTTCAGTGGACAGGTCTGTTGCTAACCTTATGTGTCTACCTTAGATTAAGGATCTAATCTGAGAACCTAACCTACATAGGTTAAGGACGTTTTGTCCCTACCTGCTTTCAGAATTCTCTCTTTATCTTTGTATTTTACCAGTTTCACTATGATATATCATGGTGTTGACCTGTTTTGTTTGTTTGCTTGTTTGTTTCTTTGGAGGAGTTTTCTGTGCCTCTTGGCCTTGAATCCCTGTTTCCTTCCCCAGGTTAGGGAAGTTCTCAGCTATAATTTGTTCAAATAAACCTTCTGCCTCTTCTTCCTGCTCTTCTTCTGGGACTTCTATGATATGGATATTGTTTAGTTTCATGGAATCACTTAGTTCTCTAACTGTCCCCTCATGATCTAGTAATTTCCTTTCCCTGTTTTCAGCTTCATGATTTTCCATAATTTTATCTTCTGTTTCACCTATTCTCTCCTCTACTTCTTCAGTCCTCATTGTCACTGTATCCAGTTTGTTTTGTATTTCAGTTAAAGCATTTTTTATTTCATCCTGACTAGGTTTTAGATCTTTGATCTCTGTAACAAGTGTTTCTCTGGTGTCTTCTATGCTTGTTTCGAGCACAGCTAGCAGTCTTATGACTGTTGTTCTAAGTTCTTGTGCAGATAAATTGCTTTCATCCGTTTTGAGCAAGTCCCTGGCTATGATTTCTTCTTGACCTTTCTTTTGAAGAGAATTACTCCATCTTGTCATTTTGGCAGTTTCTGTCTTTTGTGTGTTTTAAATGCTTGTTGTTTTTCCTGCACCTGAGAGTACTACTGTATTAAAAAGGGGTCATACACTGTCCAGGGTCTGCCACTTCAGGCAGTGTTTCTGGTGTGTGCTGTGTGCACTCTGCTGCTGCGTTTTGGCTTCTCTTTCTCTCTTGTCAGTCCTTGCAGAGCTCTTCTTGCTTACGCTGGTAGAATGTTTCGATCTGTAACTTGGTGTGCTTTGATTTGTTTGTTGAAGTAACTACCCCTAGAAAAAAAGGGGTGGGGGGTGAGCATGCGCCCCAAAAAAGAAAAAGGGAATGAGAACAAAACAAAACAGAGAATCAAAGACTATAAGGCTGATTTCAAAGAAAAAGCAAGGGAAAAAAAGGAAGAAAAGAAAAAGGAAGGAAAAGAAAAGAACCAAAAAGCCTGATTCTGAAAGAAACAGGGAAAAAACTGTAGGTGTCATTTTGAAGCGCTTGATTTTCAGTGTACTTGGTGCATGGGGGAGCTGGCTGTGCTGGTCTGGAGGAGAGGCCAGCTGTGTTGGCAGAGTCAGTCCTGCCCCAGTAAATAAGCAATTGCCAGGCACAGAGGGGCAGGGTTTGGTGTAAGCAGGTCCACTGGGGGCCGCTGTGCTGCTCTCTGAAGTCCCACCATGTTGGTGTTGGAGGGAAAATGGCACCATTCCAATCCCTCATCCCTGGACCAAGAATCTCACGCCCGTGCTGTTCAGACAGCTGCCACAGAATAGCGAGGGCTGCACCACAATTCTCCTGCATTTTTCCTCTGGCGGGCGGCTAGGATTCAAAACCCAAAGTCTTAAAGGACTTGGCACTGCATGGATCTGCTCCCCTCCTCTGGAGTAGAGCCTCTCCACACCGTGTGAAGTCCTCTGGCCCTGAGAAATAGCCCCATGCCTGCACAGTACACAGAATCTATGGTGTAGCACCTCTAAAAGCAGCGAAGGTTATATTCGCTCTGGTTGCACCTCTGTCCCCTGCTGATGAAAGGCCTTTGGCTGGCACCTGCAGGGTCTTTTGTCCTTGGGGAGACAATAAACCCTCTTCCAAAAGTACTCCAGGAAGGGAACTGTTCTCTCCCTATGCACCCTGAGTTCCCCACACCATGTTATGCACTCCAGGGTCAGCTCCTTCCTCCGCAGGAGTGTGTGCCACAGCTCTGCTCCAGAGAAAGTCATGTACTTCCCAAACCTCAGAGTTTGAGCTCCAAAACAAAAAAAAGGGGGGGGGGGAGGTAACACTCAGTACCTCTTGCCCCCCCAGTCCGTGGTCCAGAGAGGTTCTCCTTTTGTACGAACTTGATACCATACTTTCTCCACCCCTCTCTTTCTTTCCTTTTTGTCTCTCCACAGAAAGGGGGTTCACTCCTCTCCATTGCACCACCATACTCCTCTCTCCCAGTTCACTTCCACACACCTCAGACCTAACGTGTCTCCCTCCAACTGTGGAGATCCTTCTGCCACTCCACAGATCGATTTCCTGGGTGTTCCAAGTAACCTAACCTCAATACAGCTGTGTTAGACGGACGAGGAAAGCCTAAGATCACCCTACTTCTCCACCATCTTCACTCCCACAGTCAATTTTTATGTATTGATTTTGAAAAAAGCAACCTTACTATAAATTCACTTTTTCTAGTAACTGTTACTGTTGGTTTCATTGCATTTTCTACATATATGGCCATCTTATTTGTGAACTGTATAATTTTGAACATACAATATAGCTGTATATCTTTATGACCTAGGGAAAGTGAAGGATTTTGTAAAGAAACCAGTCAGAATATGAAGATCATACAGGAAGTTATGTATACATCTGACTACTTAAATTTCAGAATTTTGATTTGTGAAAAGATACTTTAAAGAAATTGAAAGAAGAAGCCCCACGTTGATAGAAAATATTTCTAGTATGTATACCTGGCAAAAGCTTAGTATCTACAATTATGCTGCCCACTGGAGTTAGCCACAAGCCACTGTGGCTTTTGAGCATTTGAAATATGGCTTGTCTCACTATTGATATGTACTGTAAGTGTAAAATACACACCAAAGACTTAGTGCAAACAATATATTCTTAATAATGTTTATATTGAATACATGTTGAAATGAAAATATTTTAAATTCATTGGGTTAAATATATTACTAAAATTGATTTCATTTGTTTCCTTTCACTTATTGAATGTGGCTGCTAGGAAATTTTTACCTGTGTATGTGGCTCACACTGTATTTCTGTTGGACAATCTTGATCTACAATATACCTAAATGTTTCTGTGAGCCAATGAGAAAAAAAAAAAAACAGTCCAGTTGGAAAATGCAAAACCTTAAACACATTCAAATGGCCAATAAACGTAGAAAGAGGAGGCTCAAGGTCTTGGATGATCAAGAAAACGCAAATTAAAACAACAATGGAGTACCGTTTTCATCTACCAAATTAGCAGATATTTTAAAAATAAATAAAACTGGCAAGGTTGGAGTGCAACATTATCTCTTTATCTTCTGATGAGAAGAATCTAAATGGACCCAGACTGTCCTTAGGACAGTTTGTGTTATCTAGAAAGTTGACTGTGCGTGTAACCTGTGACCCAACAATTCCATTTCTTTATATTTAACAGAGAAATCCTTACACACACACACCAAGAGACATATTAAAAATAGGTTCATAGCAGCATTATATGTAGGTTTTAAAAACTGTAAACAATAGAATAAACTGTTATATTCATACAAGTATATACCATAGTGCACTGAAAATGAGAAGTATAGCTAAAGGCATCAGCATGGATGAATCTCAAAAGCATAATTTTCAGGAATGAAGCAAGTCCTGAAAAAAAGCATACAGTGTTCCATTATGTAAAATTCAATATCAGGCATAATCAAGCTATCGATTTTTTAGGAATGCATACATAAATTACATCACAATACAGAAAGATAATAGTTAACACAATTAATGATGGTGATCATCTGTGGGGCCAGGAGAGGCATGCAATTAGAAAGTGAACTGTAAACAGCTTCTAAAGTCTAATAATAATGTGGTTTTTAAACAGGTTGGTGAGAATAGGGGTAATTATCTTACTATTGTTGTTTATAGTGCACATATTTTATAAATTCTTTATATGTCTGACAAATTTTAATAAAACAGGCTATAAAACAATTATGTCATGAACCTAATTTTATTTGCACACACACAGAAACTTTGTTTTTAAATATGTACGCAGAAGGCACTCTGTGCTAAAATATTTATTCTATGATGATAGGATACATGTAGATGAGGAGTTGGAATTTGTAAATTTAGGTTGCAGGGCAGTTTGATTATCAGCTACTTTCTAATGTCAGTGTTCTGTTAATTGTGCGTATCAAGAATATAAGCAGCATTATAACATAATTAGAAAAGTAAAAGTTACTTTACAGGCCAAAAAAATGGTTTTATTTAGAATAACAGAATTTAAATTCGGGACAAACAAGCTACGGCAAAACCACAGGCCAGTCTATCAGAGGAGAAGAATGTTATTTTGAGGAGGAGGAAGTTGGGAGGGGTTGTTTTGAATGAAAGTCCATTCGAGATGGAGAAAAGCAAGAATTCAGGGTGACTGATGACAGTTTTTCATTGACTGAGTTGTAGTGGTTGATTTCTTGTAGAATATTTGAGGCATCTTTTCCTGTTGGGGCCTATAGTTGACGCTGCTTCCTGTAATTGATGTTGAATGGTATGGCTCCCCCTTCTGGCCCCCTACTACACTTAAGTGAAGTTTCCCTTCATTAAACATTAGGATTTTTACAAAGGCTTTAGATAGTTCTTAATTCTTTTACACATACAGAAAGTCATAATTAGTCTATTTGAAAGTACATAAGCCTCCTTAGGAGTAGAATATTTTTGTATATGTACTCCAGCAAATATGCATAATTGAATATTATTTTTATATACAGTTTTTAGGCTAGATTATTATTTTTAGGCTAGAATTTTTAGGCTAATATTTTTAGGCTATTATTATTAGGCTAGAATATTATTTTTATGCAGTTTTTAGGCTAGATTCTCCTTCTTGGACCAGATTTCTTTGATGGAATTAAGAGTATCATGTGTATTATATTAGTACCAGTAAAACTTGTATTGTGCATTTTTAGCTCTTGATGGATCTATGGCTAGCAAATTGTAATTTATCATCCATAAGCTTGGTGCATTTGCCCTTTTTGATTTTTAGACAGTGAGGAAACGTCAACTAAGTCTCCCAACTGTTTCCATTCACCTTGCATCATGATTTATTCATTCATTCACAGGCCACTTTCTCTTGTCTCTTATCTCTTACACCTTGCTATTTATTCATTTTCATTCAAAAAATTTATAATATTCCAAAAGGTACTTATATATTATTGCATAGAAATAAGAATACACTTATTCATGATTGCATGAAAAGAAAATTTGTTTCAGTGAAGGCTAAAGAAGAAGCCAAGAAAGTATATCGAAATGCAATTAAACAATTAACAGAAAAGCTCTGACTGGGATAAGTAAATGAGCTGAGAAGGAACAAAAAAATATCCTAGGAATCCAGATGATGTTATTTCATTTCTTCTGTAGGAAACACATCATATCCACAAGGGAATATTGTAATGTATAGAACATTATACAAGAAAAAAAAATTCCTTTCTGTCTCTGGGGCCCAGGCCTGAAGAATACATGTGTTTTATTAATTAAACAATTAATTAAATAATTACTTTTGTTTTCATAATAATAGTTTATTACGCTAAGCATTTTTAAACGAAGATAGGAAGCCTCAGGTAGCTTAAATAACTTCCTTAAGGTCCTTGGTGGAAGCTAGTAAGTGGTTGACCAGAATTCAAATCCAGGTCTATTCCACTGTGAAGCTTGTGCTGTTAACCTTTGTATAAAACTGGCCCTTTACCCATTCCAACTCCTTTTCTTCTGAAGATTTGACCAGACTGAGTAACTCCAGATATATGGATCAGAGATTCACAACATCTAGGTTGATTTCACTGTTTTACTACATTACAATTTTATCTTTTTTTAAAAAAAACATTTGCAGAAAATTTATTTGTGGCTATGATTCTATTCATATAAAAATGTTCTAGCTATTATAGGCACCATGCCAAGAACAAAGGCAAGTGGGACCAAAAAAAGCTCAAAGTAGGCCATTTACTGAAATCTCAAATTTGATCAGCACTTTCTTCCAGGGAAAATATTCTTTGTACCTGTTACCAGAGAGAGAGGATTTAGATAACGTTTTTAACCCTCGGAGCCATCCCACACTCCACAGAGAGTAAAGACAGTAAAAAGGATGATCACTCACCAAAGTTGAGTCCAGATATAATACTCTCTGTTTGAAGTTTTCCCAACTCCTAAAATTTCATGACTCTGGGTTTTCTCTGTTGTGATTAGGGCAGCCAGACTGATCTAACATAACAATCCCTGAGGACCCACCTCTGAATTGTATGTTCCTCTCTATATGCCAGTATCTGCCTACAATATGCATTTCAGATGCTTCAGGACCCACCTTTCCTTTAAAGGGGTAGAACTTTGAGGCATATATATTATCAACTCCAGGTACCCTCAGGGAAAACTTCTACCCAAGGTAAACACGAGGTTTTTTTAATTTACTTTACAATAAAAGTATAGCAAGCCTTCCTTAAATTAGAGTATGCGCTTTTCCCTAAGATTTTTCTTCAGTCTCCTAAGACCTTGACCTTATTTGAAGCATAGTTCCAGGACCATGGTTATCTTTTTTTTTTATCTTTTTTTTAACTTGTTTTATTTTTATTTTTTTTTAATTTACATCCAAATTAGTTAGCATATAGTGCAACAATGATTCCATGAGTAGATTCCTTAGTGCCCCTTACCCATTTAGCCCATCCCCCCTCCCACAACCCCTCCAGTAACCCTCCACTTTTTCTCCATATTTATGAGTCTCTTCTGTTTTGTCCCCCTCCGTGTTTTTTAATAGTGTTGTTTCCCTTCCCTTTTGTTCCTCTGTTTTGTCTCTTAAAGAGGACCATGGTTATCTTAACCCCACAGAGTACAAGTTCATCTAGGATCCAAGATAGAGCCTAAACAGTGAACCATCCATAATCAAAGGTTGCCTGTGGCTTGTTCACATGTTCCGAATAGTCTTCATTACCAGGTGTTAGAGCTGATCTCCTGGACAACTCTAAACCACAGGACATGTGCTAAGCTTCCTCTTTCAGGATATGTCAGGGTCTAACACAAGACTACGCACCCACTTTGTCCATAACTACCATCCCTTTTCTCCCTCTTTGTGAAGAAAAAGGCCACAGATTCCATAATACCTCTTCTGCGGCTATGGGTGTTTGTGTGTGTGTAAAGAAATATAAAAATTTCTTACCTGCTAATAATACAACAAACATTTATTTGTTGAAATAGTAAGTTAATTCAAGGAGTGATTACTTGGAGTTAAGTCTATGTAACTGTACCTGCTATAAAGTAAAAAATCATAAAAATTCATCTGACAAATATATCACACTAATTCGTTCTCTCCTTACACAAAATTGCTTTAGAAATAAAGGAATTTCAGAATCGTGAGGCAGTATTTTGTTACATTGTCAAATGGTGAAAGTGACTGATTCACTTAACGTACTTATTGAGCACGAACTGTGTGTGTGTCACCGTGCTGGCCCGTGGGAGCAGGGGTGAGGATGGTAAGTGAGGTGGAGGGAGTGAAGGATGAGGCTGGAGCAGGGGACAGACCCTGCAGTGTGAAGCCAGTTTTTAGGATGGTGAGCCTGAGGGTGGGTGTGACACCATTTGCTTTGCTCCAGTACCAGGAACACAGTAGAAGGAAGAACAGGGTGGACGGTAAAGGACCCGTTAAGCTACTCATTCACCCAAATGGCAGAAAAACCATCTTCGATTTAGAAAGATCGCGACACATCTCTGTTGTACAGTTTTGTTTCATTCCCAGCGATCAGTAAGGTGTTTCAGATATTTCTATACAAATCAGAAAGTGAGAAAAAAGGCATTTGCAGTCAAAATGCTTAATTTATGAAGCTATTACATTTTCACTTTAGCAGCAATTTGAGATAAAATAATGTGAAACTGCCTTACAGTTTATAGTTTTACAATAATGAGTCCATCTCTTCACTGTTTACAAAATTCTTATGTCAATAACTAATGGCACAATTTCTTTTTTAAGTAATCTGTGAGACATTCCATGTGTATTTTCATCCTTGTAAGCAACTTTCTGGGGACACCTTTTTTTAAATTTCCTTAATGACAGCTATATCAGAAAAAATCATTATGTAGCTGTGTTTTAGAGTGTGTATTATTTAAAGCCTGATTAACACTGTCATCTTGTTGCATTGGAATGATTGTTCTCCTTGTAATACATCTGTGGTGTTTACATCACTGCCCTCAAATGACTTATCTAGCTATTGAAATTGTTATGTGACATTTTAACTGCTAGCTCATATAAGCATCATTTCTATTCTGATTGTTGGTTTGTGCTTTGGGCAACATGGATATTGAGTCAAAAGAGAATGTATAAGACACAGAGGCTCAGATCTGCCAAGGTGCTGCTCATTTTAATTCCTAATGCTCTTTGGGAAGCATTTTATTCTACTCATTTTGGATAGAGATTTAGTGACTTACTTCAGTAGTGACCTTAAGGAAGAAAACTGGGTGGGTGCCTCTGCGTGGCTCAGTCAGTTAAGCATCTGACTCTTGATTTCAGCTCAGGTCATGATCCCAGGGTCATGGGATCGACCCCCACATCTCTCTCCCTTCCTCTGCCCCTCTCCCCCGCGCACATGTGCTCTCCCTCTAAGATAAAAAAAAAATTAATATTCATTAAAAATTTTTTTTTAATTTTTATTTAAAAAAAAAGAAGAACACTGACTTAAGGGAGATTTCAAACAGAGATTTCATCTCCTCTTTTTCCATTTATGTTCCATAAAAGATCAGGCACCTCAGCAGCACCTGGGTGGCTCAGTCGGTTGGGCTTCTGACTCTTGATTTTGGCTCAGGTCATGATCTCATGGTTCTTATGTTCCAGCCCTGCATCAGGCTCCACACTAATAACACAGAGCCTGCTTGAGATTCTTTCTGCCTCTCTCTCTGCCCTTCCTCTGACTGTACCATCTCTTTCTCAAAATAAACAAATAAACCTCAAAAAAAAAATAAGGCACCTTAAGAAAGAGGTTTTCATATATATATATGAATGGGTAGGACTATCATGTTAAAGGAGAAAGAAACCGAGAAGACTGAGTTTCAAATGCTGCCCCTCCTGTGTAATCTTGGGAATGTTACTGTATTTTCAAAAGACTTGTCTCATATGCAAAATGAAACTATCGATGCTCCCTTACTTTGGATTATTATGGGATTTAAATTAGTTAATGTATATTAAGGTGTTTTGTGTATGGTAAAACTCCATACAAATATTAGTCAACTCCCTCAAGTGAAGATATACTGCTACCCAAGGACATTTCTGTTGGGAGCACAGCTTTCATAAAGAAGCCGTGGGACTCACATTTGATGGAAGGCAGCTGTAAAACGGATTGAAAAGAATCCAAGAAACAAATTATGCCATTGTGTGCATCAAGATAGCCAACAGCGATAAATCAGCTACATTCATTCCCGTGCACCTGCAAATAAAAATGAGCGGGGTGGATCCTGTGCAGGAACTCTCACGGTGGAAAGAAAATCAGCCCGGAGCAGTGTTATGAAGCTCTCACGGCTTCGGATGATACAGGCAGATTTCACGATGCTTATGTAAGGAAATATGTCTGTCTTGTATCACCACAGGCAATAACTTTTTAAATTAAGTAGAGATAAATTCTTATAATTTAAAATATTTAATGCCAAACATAAGTCTTCTCTAATACTTACAGTATAGTGGAGAGACTGGTATTAGATGACCAATTGTCCGCTTAAAATTGATAAAAGTATGTTTATTTTTTTGTTTAAAAAACATGGAGCATTGCTTACGTATAAAATGTACTAAGCGTACTAGCCTATGAAGCCCCAGGGAAGGAAGAGGAAAGAGAGAAGTACTGTGTCCTTACTGGAGAAAAGTCCCCAAGAAATGCAGGAGAGTAAAAGAAGTCAGGGAAGAGAGCAAACCCTGATGGTTGGGAAAACCTCAGGTCTCTGAATTGAAACTTGAGAAGGATGGTATCTTTCACATCATGAGACCCTTATCATAGCATCGTCACATGGGAGCCGCTCATAATTCTGCCCCATTATAAACTGCATTATTAATTTCATTTACTTTAGTATTGTCTTATTTGAAAAAGTAGTTTTTCATTATTAAATAGTTCTTGTACTAAAGTATTAAATCCATAGCAATCAGCAAAATTGATTCTATTGAAATTAAGCCTTTTCTTCATTTGTTTACTAATTTATTTAACAAATAAGCCTATACATTGTGCCAGGTATTAGACATCATCTGAGATCTCACAAGTGGCTTTCAATTTAAATACCATTGATGGGAGCAGTGTGCT